>NW_024081816.1:269127-405523 GCF_003009895.1 Hyaena hyaena | reverse complement strand
TTTCATTCTTCTGCATGTTGCTGTCCAATTCTCCCAACACCATCTGTTAAAAAGGCTGTCTTTTTTCCATTGGATATTCTTTCCTGCTTTGTCAAAGATCAGTTGGCTGTATACTTTTGGGTCCACTTCTGAGTTCTCAATTCTGTTCCATTGGTCTATGTGCAAGAGACTCATTTTAGACCTGAGGACACCTTCAAATTCAAAGTGAGGGGATGGAGAACCATCTATCATGCTATTTGAAGTCAAAAGAAAGCTGGAGTAGCCACACTTAGACAAACTAGATTTTAAACTAAAGGCTGTAACAAGAGATAAAGAAGGGCATTGTATTGTAATTATGGGGTCTATGGATCAAGAAGAGTTAACAATTGTAAATGTTTATGTCCCCAACTTGAAAGAACCTAAATATATAAATCAATTAATCACAAATATACCTAATCCTATTGATAAGAATACAGTAATTGCAGGGGACTTTAATATTCCACTTACAGCAATGGACAGATCATCTAGACAAAATCAATAAAGAAAACATGTCCTTGAATGATACACTGGACCAGATGGACTTGACAGATGTATTCAGAACTTTTCATCCAAAAGCAGCAGAATACACATTGTTCTCGAGTACACATGGAACATTCTCCAAGATAGACCACATACTGGATCACAAAATAGCCCTCAATAAATATAAAATAATTGAAATTATACCATGCATATTTTCAAATCACAATGCTATGAAATTTGAAATCAACCACAAGAAAAAATTTGGAAAGCCTCCAATACATGGAGGTTAAAGAACATCCTACTAATGAATGGGTTAACTAGGCACTTAAAGAAGAAATTTAAAAATATATGGAAGCAAATGAAAATGAAAACATGACAGTCCAAACCCTTTGGGCTGTGGCAAAGGCAGTCCTAAGAAGAAAATAAGTTGCAATCCAGGGTATCTCAAGAAATAAGAAAAATCCAAAATACAGAACCTAACTTTACACCTAAAGGAACTAGGAGCAGAACAGCAAAGAAAACCTAAAGCTAGCAGAAGAAGAAAATAATAAAGATTAGAGCAGAAATAAATAATATAGACTAAAAAAACCCCAGGAAAACAGATCAGTGATTCTAAGAGCTGGGTTTTTGAGAGAATAAATAAAATTGATAGCCAGACTTCAAAAGAAAAGAGAGAGAACCTAAATAGATAAAATCATTAATGAAAGAGGAGAGATCACAACAAACACCACAGAAATACAAGCAATTATTAGAGAATACTATGAAAAATTATATACCAACAAACTGGACAGCCTGGAATAAATAGACAAATTGCTAGACATCCACACACTACCAAAAATCAAATGGGAATAAATAGAAAATTTGAACAGACCCATAACCAACAAAGAAATTGAATCAGTTATCAAAAATCTCCCAACAAATAAGAATCCTGGGCCAGATGGCTTCTTGGGGGGAATTCTACCAGACATTTAAAGCAGAGTTAATACTTATCCTTCTTAAACTCTTCCAAGAAATAGAAACAAAAGGAAAGCTTCCAGACTCATTCTATGAAGCCAGCATTACCTTGATTCCCAAACCAGATAGAGACCCTGCTATAAAGGAGAATTATAGACCATTATCTCTGATGAACATGGATACAAAAATTCTCAATAAGATACTAGCAGATCAAATTCAACAGTATATTAAAAGAATTATTCACCATGCTGAAATGGATTCATTCCTGGGCTGCAGGGCTGGTTCAATATTCACAAATCAATCAATGTGTTACATCACATTAATAGAACAAAGGATAAGAACCATGTGATCTTGTCAATAGATGCAGAAAAATCATTTGACAAAATACAGCATCCTTTCTTTAAAAAAACCCTTCAAGAAAGTTGGGATAGAAGGACCATACTTTAACATCATAAAAGCCATATATGAAAAGCCCACAGCTAATATCATCCTCTTAGAAAAACTGAGAGCTTTCCTCCTGAGATCAGGAATATGACAGGGATGGCCATTCTCATCATTGTTGTTTAACATAGTGTTGGAAGTCATAGCCTCAGCAGTCAGACAACAGAATGAAATAAAAGGTATCCAAATTGGCAAAGAAGAAGTCAAACTTTCTCTTTTCGCAGATAACATATACTCTACATGAAAAACCTGAAGGACTCCACCAGAAAGCTGCTAGAACTGATACAGAATTCAGCAGAGATGCAGGATTTAAAATCAATGCACAGAAATTGGTTGCATTTCTATATGCCAATAATGAAGCAACAGAAACAGAAATCAAGAAATTGATCCCACTTATAATTGCCATAGAACCATAAGAACCATAAGAACCATAAGAACATATACCTAGGAATAAACCTAATCAAATATGTAAAATATTTGTGTACTAAAAACTATAGAAAACTTCTGAACAAAATTGAAGAAGACACAAAGACATAGAAAAACTTTCCATGCTCGTGGATTGGAAGAACAAATATTGTTAAAATGTCAATACTACCCAAAGCAATCTACACATTCAATGCAATCCCAATCAAAATTGCATGGGCATTCTTTTCAGAGCTAGAACAAACAATCCCAAAATTTGTATGGAACCACAAAAGACCCTGAATACCCAAAGTATTGAAAAAGAAAACGAAAGTGGGAGGCATCATAATTCCGGATGTTAGCCTCTATTACAAAGCTGTAATCATCAAGACAGCATGGTATTGGGACAAAAACAGACATATAGACCAATGGAATAGTATAGAGAACCCAGAACTTGACCCACAAAATGTATGGCCAACTCATCTTTGACAAAGCAGGTAAGAGTATCTAATAGAAAAAAGACTGTCTCTTTAGCAAATGGCACTGGGAGAACTGGACAGCGACATGCAGAAGAATGAAACTGAACCACTTTCTTACACTATACACAAAAATAAATTCAAAATGGATGAAAGACGTAAGTGTGAGGCAGGAAACCATCAAAACCCTAGAGGAGAAAACAGGCAACAACCTCTTTGACCTCAGCTGCAGCAACTTCTTACTGAACATGTCTCTGGAGGCAAGACAAAAGGAAATATAAACTATTTGGACCTCTTCAAGATAAAAAACTTCTGCACAGCAAAAGAAACAGTCAACAAAAGTAAAAGGCAACTGGTGGAATAGGAAAAGATAGTTGCAAATGACATATCAGATAAAGGGTTAGTATCCAAAATCTATAAAGAAGTTACCAAACTCAACATGTGAAAAACAATCTGGTGAAGAAATGGGCAGAAGACACGAGTAGACACTTCTCTAAAGAAAACACCAAATGGCCAATAGATACATGAAAAGATGCTCAACATCACTCATCATCAGGGAAATACAAATCAAAACAACATTGAGATACCACCTCACACTGTTCAGAGTGGCTAAAATGAACAACTCAGGCAACAATGGATGTTGGCAAGGATGTAGAGAAAGGGGAACCCTCTTGCACTGTTGGTGGGAATGCAAATTGGTGTTGCTGCTTTAGAAAACAGTGTGGAGTTTCCTCAAAAAGTTAATAGAATTACCCTGTGACCCAGCAATAGTACTACTAGGAATTTATCCAAAGGATACAGAAGTGTTGATGCATAGGGGCACATGTACCCCAATGTTTATAGCAGTGCTTTCAACAATAGTCCAATTATGGAAAGACCCTAAATGTCCATCATCTGATGAATGAATAAAGAAGATGTGGTTTCTATATACAATGGAATACTACTTGGTGATGAGAAATAATGAAATCTTGCCATTTGCAGCAACATGGATGGAACTGGAGAGTATTATGCCAAGAGAAATAAGTCAGAGAAAGACAGATACATGTTAACATTCATACGTGGAATTTGAGAAACTTAACAGAAGACCTTGGGGGAAGGGAAGAGGAAAAAATAGTTTCAAACAGAGAGGGAGGGAGGCAAACCCAGAAGAGACTCTTAAATACAGAGAACAAACTGAGGGTTGATGGGTGGGTGGGGGGCTGAGGGGAAAATGGTGATGGGCACCGAGGAGGGCACTTGTTGGGATGAGCACTGGGTGTTATATGGAAGCAATGAATCAACTCCCGAATCTATTCCTGAAGCCAAGAGCACACCATATAAACTATATGTTAGCTAAGTTGACAATAAATTATATTTTAAAAAAATGTTAAAAAAACCAAGTATGGCTTCATTACAATCTCCAAGGGGAGGATGCACATCCTGTCTGTGCTTCCATTTGCTCCTTTCCATCCCTGAGCCTTGTGCTAAGACCTAGCCAGCCCCATGAAACACTATTTTAAATCCAGTTGCATTTCTTTCTCTTTTCCCACTGGGCTCACTCTAAGAGACAAGCATGAGGAATATTAGTGTCAGGTTGTATGTTCTCACATCAGCAGGCTGTTTCTGCCCTTGCTGGCGACACCCCCTAGTTTCACAGTCCCTGTTGTTGAGTGTTTACCCCAGGACACAAAGCTTGTTGTAGGAGATTTTGAGGAGCCAGGGATAGGATTTGTTAATGTGAAGGTGTGTGATTCTGACATACTCTCAGATTTCCAAATACGCCTCTTCTTTCTTTGGAATGGAATTGCTCTCTCCCTTTGCAGCTGGTTTATAGGACTCATTAATTCTGCTCTTAGAAACAGATCCCTATTAAAGTCAGTTAATAAACTGTGATAGTCTCTTGGTGGACCTGGAGCCGGGAATACAGGCACGTGATAACAACAGTGTCATGGGGGAAATGCTGCTTCTCTTTTTTGACAGGTGGGGGTGACTCTACCACATGCAGCAAAGTCAAGGCACCACAAAGGGTTGTGTCACAGAAATTGAGGGAAAAGAAAGAAAAATCAATGCAGACTCTGTGTTTTAATCTAATGCAGGAAAACCATTGTGTAAAAAGCTTGAACACATGAGAACGAAATGCATTCCTGATTTGACACCATGCTTTTCTCAGTCTACCACGGGTGAAGCTAGGTTATTCTAGACCTACACTGTCCATTACAGTGGCACTTGAGATTTGGCTAATCCAAGTCGAGTTGTTCTGTAAGTGTAAAATATACACTCGAGTTTGAAGATTTGATATAAAGAAAATATGTGAAATAGCCAATTAATGTTTTCTATTGTTTAACATGATAATAATTTGACAGATTAGGTTATGTAAGCTACATTATTAAAATTAATTTCACATGTTTCTTTTTTCCTTTTTTAAAATATGGCCACTGGACAATTCACTTACCTCTGTGGCTCCAATTTGGACTTATATTATGTTCCTATTGTACAGTGTGGAAGTGAGCTGTCCCCCTGTGAGACAGGGGACTGATGTCTTCTCCCAGAGGTAAGGATGGCTCTCTGGTTGAGATTCTCCCTGCCTGACTTTGCCTCTCCTTTGCTCGTGAAGAGTCTGCTCTTCCTGGAAAGCCAGTCACCAGAAGGTTGATGAGATGGCCCAGGGGGAAGCATCTCCCATCAGCTTGTTTTTGGAAGCTCCAGCCCAGCTTGTGCTTTCCCTTTATTCAGATCAGAGGTATTACCTTGCCGAACCCAGCCTTGTGATCATTCCACAGAGTCCAGAAAATATCCAACAGATATTTATTAAGCACCTACTCAGTACAAGTCACTGTCTTGGGTACTGAGTTGCAGTGGTGAACATAGTGGATAAGCATCTGCCCTCCTGGATCTTACACTACAGTGATGAGACCAGATAATAAACCAAGTACCTAAGTAAACGAATGAGATGCCTTTAAGGAGTGATAGTTGCATGGATGTAGGATAAAACAGGGACATTGAATCAAAAGTTATGGAGGGGGATGTGGAGAGCTACTTTAAATTGGGTGATCTGAGGGGGTGACATTCAAGTTGAGATTTCAGTTGACAAGAAGGAGCCCATCATATGGAGATGTGAAGGCTGAATGCTATTGACTGAAGAATCAGCTAGTGAAAAGGCGCCAAGGCTTGACCTAGCTTATTGTTTTTGAGGACCTTAAGACTAAGTGGAAGCGACATGATAGGAACTGGGGCTGGAGAAGTGTCAGGGACAGATCACATGGGGGCTGTGGCCACATGAAGTCATTTGGAGTTTAGTCTAAGAGACTCTGGGAGCCCCTGGAGGATTTCAGGTAGGGTGTGAGACCATCATTCAGGCTCCTTTTTGGAGGATGGACAATAGACATACTTGGAAGCAGGAAGAACAGTGGAGGAGGTGTTTTCAGGCAAGACATGCTAGTGAGTGAACCAAATGATGCAGTGGAGGTGAAAAGAGGTGGGCTGGTTTCAAGAGTTATTTTGGAGGTAGAGCTCCCTGGAGTGCCCAGTTGTTTGGTTGTGGATGGTGAGGGAAAGAGAGACATCATGGCTGATGCTTGGATTTTTATCCTGAGCCACTGGCTAGATGGATGGCGGCATCCTTCTCTACCCCTAGTGAACTAGAGGAGCCTCAGGAGGGATGAATTTTGCAAAAAGTGGAAATTAAGAGAGGATCAAGAATGCATTTTCAGACATGTCAAGCTAAAGATTGCTCTAGATGTTCTTTGTGGACATGCTGAGGAGTATCTTGGGTCCGTGGCCCTGGGTAGAGCTCAGGGGAAGTTCTGGGCCTCTGATATGGAACACAGTGCTATGGGTACCTGAATTTAAAGGCACAGATCTGACCAGGATCCCCAGGGTGCTTGAGTAGATAGGGAATGGGAGTGTTCTGAGAACCCCAGGCTTTAGGGGCCTCCAGCATGTAGAGGTGGAACAGGGGAAGAGGTGCAAGGAAAGAGGAAGGCAAACTTGATGGAAGGTGCAGAAGCCACGGCCTCTGTCAGGTTGTCTCCAGGTAATAGCTTTCAGGTTCTGGCCCTTTGATATGTGTGTTTGAGGAGTTCCCAGGGAGGCCTCAGGCTTGGGGGGAAAAGAAGCCATGGCTGTGGGGATCCCTCAGGCAGCTCTCCCGCTGTCTCTGGATCTCAGGGTGCACCTTGGATGTTGTGGAAGCAGCTTTTATTCAGGAAGGATTTCAGCCAGGTCTCCCCCTTTTTTAAAAAAATTTTGTTTCTGAGAGAGAGAGAGAGAGGGAGAGAGAGAGAGAGAGAGACCATGAATTTATTTCTCAGAGAGAGAGGGAGACACAGAATCCAAAACAGGCTCCAGGCTCTGAGCTGTCAGCCCAGAGCCTGATGTGGGACTTGAACCCACGAACCGTGAGATCATGACCTGAGCTGAAGTCGGATGCTCAACCGACTAGCCACCCAGATGCCCCAGGTCTCCCTTTTTGAGAGCAGTATAGGAAAGCTTCATGGAAGAGGCAAGCCCTGAATAAACCTTGAAGGGCAGAGAGAAGCAAGATTGGAGAGGGTCTTATAGGTAAGAAACCAAAATTAGAGACAGGAGTCAACATGGCGGGTGTGGGTATGTGGGTAGGAGGGATGAGGAGAAAAAGGATTTATGAAGAGGTCTCATTTAGGTAAATGAGACAAATTGGTAAGTACCTGTATCAGAGCTCACTAATATCTTTTTTTTCCCCCAAAAGTAGGGGTTTTAAGTGGGTGTGTAAGGGAGATATGGCTGGATATGCTGAGGCCTGTGTGGAAATAGTGTAGCACTTCTGAGGAGTGGAATGATGACATAAAGGTGGTGTTTGAGGTTGATTAATCTGGCATGGGGCAATGGGAAAGAGAAGAGATTTTTGAAACGCAAGTATTGTAGCCATCTTGTCCAGGAGAAATCTGTAAGGCTGGAGACAAGGCTTCAGCAGGTTTTGCCAGGTTGACCAGAGGATCTGACAGCCTTGAAATTCTGCACCAACCCCCAGATATCCCCTGTGGGAGTGGCAACCCCAAGAATGGTGGTCCCAGGATTCAGATCCTCAGAAACCAGGAGCCCTGCACAGGCAGGTCTATACAGAGGAAGGCCTGAGGTGTGATTCCCAAGCTCTCTTCACTCTCAATAATTGGCCAAGTCTGTGGAGGGAAAGTGACCACACATGGCACACTTTATAGCACCTATTGCAACTGTGAGTGCATGGAGACTCTGTGTCATTATTTATAGAGTGTCTCTATCACCAGCCCAGGCAGACTGCCATGAGGGCAGCCTGCCTTTGTGCATCATGGTATGCCCAGACTCTGGCACTGGGTCTGTCAAATAACAGGTGCTCATTTAATGTCTGTGAGCCAAGTGGAAACCAGTAGTGGCCTCTAGGTCTGGTCTGTCAGGCCTGGGAGGACCCTTCCACAGAACAGTGAGCCTTACCTTCCATGTTCCAGGCAGCTCCATATGGGAAGGAAGGGAGAGAAGCTGGTAGTTCTTCCCATGTTTAGCTCTTAACCGTCACAGAATGTCCTTGGTGAGTAGAGTCCTCAGACTTCTTTCCTCCATCTTCCTCCTGGGCTCCCAACTGGGCTCATCTGGCCATGTGGTAGTTTGGGATTTATTTTTTATAGCCTTTTTTTAATAAAAATATTTTGGCGTTACACCAACTTAGGGGTGGGCATTATTACTTTGAGCTCTTGAAACTCCAGATCTTGTTGTTGAGACCAATTCTACTGAAAGCAGAATGCAGACCCAGGAGGGGTTGCTGGAACCCTCCAAACAGCACCTGGGGTTAGCACAAAACACTCCTGTCACCCCCTCCCTCATCCCCCAACACTGTCAGTGGCACCCACATTACCCTCCAAGGCTGCTTTACATTCTGCTAAGAAACGCTCCTTCTTACCTCTGATCTTCATACTTGCACTGACGCCACCCTGTTCAAAATGACTGCTCTTGACCAGCAGACTGAGAGATAAGTTGCTGTGCCTCCTGCAGACCAAATAATTCTGGTGGTTTCACTGAATTCAGTGTTTCCATTCCGTTTTCCAGGTTCTGTTAGGTTTCATGTGCATGGGGTAGGGGGAGGCTAAGGAGTAAAGGGCAGACTTGCCTCTGGTGATGTCTGAGTTGTCCTGAGACTCTGGGCTCTCTGTCTTTCCCACCCCGGTGCACAACACAGAGAGGACAGTTGAGTCCGATCCAGCTTTTTCCTTGACATCTTCTTTCAATGAGTTTGGAGGGGGCATGAGGGAAAAAAAATTCCAGAAGGCTCTATTTCACCATCAGGCTTTCAAAGTCACTCTGAAGGATACCAGCCAATATAACATACTTAACTTTTCTCTTCAGTTTAAAAAAAATTTTTTTTTAATATTGTGAAGTTTCCACTGAGGTCTCTTAACATCTGGTCTCCTAGCCGCAGGCGTTCTCCTTGGTTCCCAGCACCTCACTGGCCCTCCAGCCTGGATGGCTCTGAGGCCGAGATGATGAGAGTCATGTCTGGTCACAGTTAGCTGGCTTGGATCATCAAGACTGGAGACTGTACTTGCCCACGTGCACCCCAGATCGAGTGACATGGCTTCAGTCCACTGGAGCCTGTTTCCTCCTGGATGTGCTCCTTACTTCTGTCCATCCTCCCGGAATCTCATCCTGTGGGTCCCATGTACCCTCAGCACCCTGGCTATTTAGGAAAGCTGCACGTTGTGTTACTGGAACTGTGCTAAGCCTTCAAGATGGCAGAACCTTGTGTTCCAGTTTTGAGTGGAAAGATTTATAGAAGTTTAAAATCTGAGGAAGAGTTAAATATTTGACTGTGTTAAGAAACTAAAATCTCAGTTGAGGATTTCATAATTGTGCCTTAAAAATGAAGTTCAGTGTGTAACTGGCAAGGATATATTTGAGGCCGTGTGGTGGGGAAACCCCTACTTTCAAGGAGTTCATAGTGTCTGGTGGGTGGAGAAGCCGGGGTGGGGAAATCAGAGGTGAGAATGCAGTATTTGAAGAAGCTGAGTGCAGGAAGTCTGGGGGTGGAGCTGGGGGTGGGCAGGATTCAGGGTGGAGACTGCAAAGTTCTCCCAGAAGGTACCATCTGGAGCATGACAAAAAGACACTATCTTACCATCAAGGGAAAAGATGGGCTCATACGTGAGCCAATGCTGTCTCACTGTATGACTAGGGTCTCCCTTAGTTTTGACTGGATTTTGCAGTGAGAGGACATGCCCCCGTGTCCGCGGAAGCTTCAAGAGGCAGCCCTGTGGTCCTCTTTCCCTCTGCACCTATTTTCTGAAGGCCTCTGGTTTCCGCTGTGTTACTTCAATTGCCCAGGGATCTACAGCTCTTCCCTGGTTACAGGGCATTCACACTGGCTTTCAGAGGCGACAGTCAGCCGGTGGAAAGAGAGGGAACAGAGTTCCAAGGCAGAGAGGCATGACCAGCTTCTGTAAATTTTGAACATTCCCTTGTACGGTTAAGCGTCTGTTTGCAGAACTTCCTCTTTGATTATTGCGATTGTCCTCCATTTAAAGTGTGAGAAGCCCTCTTGACCCCATACAAGCCAGTCATAAAAAAATATTTTAAAAGCAGCTCTCTGAAGCAGAATTCTATTTACAGAAGTGCAATTTGAACACAGTCTCCATCTATACAGGGGGGAGGGGGAGGAGGCTAGTGGGGAGGCGAGTGGCACTCATGGGTCATGCTTGCATTTGGAACACAGCAGCTTCCCCCAAAAGGCACAGTGCATTTTAGCTGTAATAATAAATATTAGTTCCTGTCTTGCTATTGGGAGACCAAGGAACTGGGAGAGGAGATGTGCACATTCTTTCCAGCCTCCTCTCCTGACCCACCAGACTGCTTGATGTTAAGAGGCTGTTGAACAACAAAAGGAATCCTGTTTTTGTTGCTAGGCTGATGGGATGCTCATGAATATCCATGACACTTATGCATATTCATGAGGCAAGAGTGTGATTGAAAGCCTACACCTGAAATGTTTCCTGGAGCGCCCTCTAAAGGCCTCTCAGCCTTGAGCATGGGTGTCTGCCCCCACCCCGATGGGCTCTGTGAGGACTAAGCTCCTTCAGGTTACAGCTGCCTAGAGGACTACCTGGGGTACTTGTCTTCCATCTGTGCTCAGTGGATGCCTGCCTTCATCAGGTGTTCCAGGTCCTGCTTTGGGAAAATAAACATTTCCCCCCATGACTATGGGCGACGTACCCGGGGATGGACGCTAATCCTCCTGGTGTGGCCAACCCAGCAGCACCCAGGAACCAGCTTTCTCTCTGGGTCACAAGAGAGGAGGGGGTGAGAAGGCTGCTGCTCTGTAGCTGGGCACCTGTGCTTTCCTCACTAGGTGTTTCTTCCAGTCTGGGGTCAAGGCAACCTATATGCCTCCCCAGTGCCCATGCTTTGGACTTGAGTTAATTCTGTTTGCTTTTTCTCCAAGCAGCTCTGAGGCCTAAGGACGAAGTTCCTCAGTGGTCCAGATCCTGCCCGTAGCCCCTAGCTGGAGGGGGACAGGTGGACGTAGGTGTTGTGGAGGCCTCTGAAACCTGGAGCTTTTGTTCTCCTTCCTGAGTGTAGGTTTCACCGGCAGCTTCCACTCTCTGTTCCTTCATGTTTGAAAGCTCAGCACTTTCTTTAAATTTTATTTTAGAGGGTGGGGGGTGTGTGCAAGCGAGAGAGAAGGGCAGAAAGGGAGAGAGAGAGAATCTCAGGCAGACTTCATGCCCAGTGCAGAGCCTGAAGTGGGTCTCGATCTCGCGATTGAGCTGATATCAGGGGTTAGATGCTGAACTGACTGAGCCACCTAGGTGCCCGAAAACCTCAGCACTTTTTGAGTGAGCTCTGAATTTCCTGCATGTCCTAAAGTGGGCAGGGTAGGCGGTTTCCACACATGCCACAGAATGTGTGGAGTTCTGCCACTTGGTATATTGGTCAGGGTTCTCCAGAGAAAGAGAATATGTAAATATTCTATATATATGCATATCCATATGCATATATATACACACATATGTATGCGCACACACACACACACACACACACACACACACACACACACACAAACACAGAGTAACACAGAATATGTTCTTCCTGAGAAAGTTCCTGGATAAATACAAGGGGAACATAGACTATCTGGATTATAAACCTGACTATCAGAAGGAATTAGAAAAGTTGGCCCAGCAGGAAGGCATGTTTAAAAGTCTGCTACAACATCAGGTAAAGAGGCTTAACATCTCTAAGCAACACAGCAGTCTTCCATTGTTGTAGGCCCCAAAGCCAGTGACTTAAGAATCTTGATCTTCTCTATTTGCTGGAAGGCTGCCTTCCTTTTTATCTGGTACTCTAATCCTCCTTGTTGTCCATGGAAGTGAACCAGTTTTGTAATAAAAAAATAAAAATTATAAAATATATAAGCAGAATATGTATAGATATTTATTCTTATGAATTTATGGGTGTAAGACAGATTTTATTTATTCAGGAGGCTCTTACAATGGAATTTTGTTTTCGAGGAGAGAGCTTAACTCTCTAGATGTTTATTTATGGCATTGGCTCACATGTTGGTAGAGGACAGCAAGTCCCAAATCTGCAGGGTGGGCAGGCTGGACACCCAGGGAAGAGTTGATAGTACAGGCTGAGTCCACAGTCTACTGCTGGCAGAATTGCCTCTTCTTAGTAGAGCTCAGTCTTTTTCTGTCAGGTCTTCAGCTGAGTGCATGAGGCCCACCACATCATGGAGAGTAATCTGCTTTCCTCAAAGTACCCTGAGTGATTGATTTTTTTGAAGGTTTTGTTTATTTATTATGTATTTATTTATTTTTATTTTTTATTTTTGAGAGGGAGAAGGTGCAAGTGGGGAAGGTACAGAGAGAGAGAAGGGGACAGCAGATCCCTCTGTTGACAGCAGAGAGCCCGATGTGGGGCTCAAACCCACAAACTGCCAGATCGTGATCTGAGCCAAAGTTGGGTGCTCAATCGACCGAGCCACCCAGGTGCCCCTAAAGATTTTACTTTTAAATAATGTCTGCACCCGATGTGGACCTTGAACTTATAACTCCCAGATCAAGAGTCCTATGCTCTACCTTTTGAGCCAGCCAGATGCCCCCCAGGGTCCCCTGATTTAAATCTTAATCTTATCTAAAAAACACCTTCACAGAAACATCTAGAATAATGTTTGACCAAATATTTGGGTACTGTGATCTAGTCAGGTCACATAAACTTAACCATCAGGCTTGGCTTCCCTGATGCTTGATGGCAGAGACTTGTTCTGACCCTGGTGTGTTAATATGTGCTGCTCATAACTGAGCTTGACAAGTTTTTCTAGAGCCAGCGTCTTGGCATAAATCTTTTAAGTTGTGTTTCCTCCTGGAAGAAAAACCTTTCATGGTCAGAGCCCCCAGTTTTACCCTGAGTTCGTGACAGAGGTCATGTTCCCTCACCTTGTTTTCTTCCTGTATGACACCTTCTTGGAGTCTAGGGTCTGGGCTGATGCATCCTCACACCTTCAGTGCCCAGCACCAGACTTTGTGCAAAGGAAGAGCTGAGTGGATACTCTGTGCTGACTGTGGTAGGAGCAGCTCTGAGAAGTTCTCTTCGTGGTTGTGGGACATTGAGGTGCCTGTGCCTCTAGGCAGTGAGCCATGCCCGCTGCTGCAGCCGGGGCACCAGTCCCTCCTGCATAGGCATCCTTGCCAGACCATCTGTGGGTTTTGTGGTCCTGTTGCTTGGGCCACCTGCCTCTCATCTGATTTGGTTCCTCAGGTTGAGGGGCATGCCCTATCCCTCCCGGCTAGCTTCAGCCCTGGGACCAAGCCTTTGAACATGGAGCTCAGGAATGGTTTACTCCTGCTGCTCATCAGAGAGCCAGCCTGGACTGCATTAACAGGAAAAAAGTTAGCAAGAGGGGACCAAGAGGGTGACTTGGTCACAGAGCTTCCCGAGGGATAGAAGACTAAATAGGATAAAATACACTGTGATAAGGAAGACTGTCCTTTTGTTGACTGACATGCATCTCTGCTTTAAGCTATTTTAAAAATGACTATTTCATTGATGAAATGAATGTGTGGAGGTGATAAAAGAATGAATGGAAATTTACCTGTGAACGTCTCTATAATTGAGTGCCTATCTGGAGGATGAATAGTGGAAGCAAATTATCCACGATGGGCCAACTCTCTGCTTTTCTAGGACTGTGCATTCCATTTTTCCTGCTCAATAGAGGACATTGTCTGCTCCACCAAATTAGCCAAACATAGATAATGTTGTCAAAGAATGGCTCCATTAGATTTCGCAGACACCTGACACCAATACAAAAGCCTCTACCCTCACAGCATTTCAACTTCAGTTTTTTCCTACATGACTCAAAAAATAAATTTATTTTGTGGGGCAGACAGGATGAGTTTGACAGGCTTTTAGAACAGGAGATAAAAGAGGAGTTAGCAATATTGGTTGGGGGGATTCCAGCAAATTTCATTAGGCTGTATACCTTGTGGAGGATAGAACGGGTGGGGGCACCTCTCAGAGGGGTATTTCTTTTTTTTTTTTTAATGTTTATTTATTTATTTTGAGAGAGAGCAAGGCCAAGCAGGGGAGGGGCAGAGAGAGAAGAGAGAGAGGGAGAGACAGAAAATCACAATCAGGCTCCACGCTGTCAGCACAGAGTCCGACGCGGAGCTTGATTCCACAAACCATGAGATCATGACCTGAGCTGAAAATAAGTCAGATGCTTGACCAACTGAGTTACCCAGGCGACCCTGAGAGGGACATTTCTATTCCACCCAAAAAAACCATGTTTCTACCTGCCTCTGAGGAGTGAGTAGTGTGCTTCCAGAGAATTTATCCCCATTTAGAAGGAGAGAGCTGCTGAAACTCCAGAAAGTGCTCCCGGATCTGGGAGATGAACACTGTAGCTCTCGTGTTCAGAGCTTCCTGAGTTCAGAGTGCAGAAACATGACGCCTGTGGGGGGTTGGGTAGAGAGTGTCTCTGGGATTGTGCTGAGGCACAGGGACTGGACATAGCTGAGATTCTCTTCTTCTTTATTACTGTGGCATGGCCATGTCTTACACTCACACTGTAATTTTAGATACTTTTGGCATAGAATTGGAAGAGGAAGTTAATGCACAGATGCAGGGGTCATTCTTGGGAGCTCCTGGGGATAAGGGCTACATCCATCTGGACTGCCAATTATAAATAACAGGCAAACCCACTGGAGCCAACAAGGATGTTTACTAACTCATGTAGCTGAGAAAATCAGGTGTCTCTGCCTTCAGGCAAGGCTGGATCCAGCAACGCAAATAATGCCCTTTCTCTCAGCTTCTCTTTCTCTCGCCCTTGCTCACTCTGATGTTCATCAGAGCCTGGATCTCCTTTTCTCTTAGTGCAGCTGAGCTTCTCTCACACAGTTGGGGAAGATGGCTGCTAGCAGCTCCAGGCTCACACAATTCTAGCTTGGCAAATCAGTGGAAAGCAAGAGTATCTAAGCATGGAAATGATTGGCCTTGCTGGGTCAACTGTCCATATGGACCAATTACCCTGTGTTTGGGGAGATGTGGCATTGTCATCGCTTCAGCTTGGCGCACGTCTGTGGCCAGAGGCTGAGGCTGGGGCACTGTGATGGATAGCCCCACAGAACTTTGGAGAGCAGGGCACATGGTTCCCCAAAGGAATCGAAGTTGCAGCAAGAGCAGCCTGTTTCTAGAACTCAAAAGAACAGGAAGAGGCCTGGGCTAGGATGATGGTGACCCCAGGCCAAGAAGTGATGCCATGTGAGAGCCCCTCATCTTGATCAGCCTCATCTCACGTGTACTTAGGCACCCAGCCACATCCTTCCTCGGCTCTGTGAAGGCTGACCAGGGTTCCGCAGCTGTAACCGAGATGGGAACAGCTAGACATTTCCGGAGCATTACAAGGCTTCTTGCTACCCCCCAGTTATGTTGCATTTCCCATAAACTTATTTTTAAATGCCATATCCAGCCTCTCCTGGGATGTTGTGTTTGAGAACTGCACTTCTCACTTGTATGGGTTTATTGTGAAATGTACTGCATTCAGGAAGGATGCAAATTCTCTCCTTTTTACTTTTCTTCTTGATTCCTTGGTCCCTGGCAATCTCCTACTTAAGATCTTTGGAATTATGCATTTATGTTGTCAATAGTTACTGAGACCCTATTGCAGGAAAGGCCCTGGGATCAGCCTCATAGCAAACAGACTCAGCCCTGGCCTCAAAGACCTCAAAGCGAGGTCAGATGGTCAGTGAAAACCACACCATCACCCCACTGGTGAGTGCATCACTCAATGGCTCTTGGATATGTGCTCCAAAGGGACAGCCCGGGGTGTTCAGACCATTCAGGACGGACGTGGCTCAGGGGCGGGGAGGCTTCTTTGAGAAGGAGACATTGAGCTGAGAGCTGAAGGGTGGCTGAATTTTGGATTTTGATGAGGGGAAAGGGGGGTGGGCTGCGGGAGGGTGTTCGATGCCAGGGCTCTGTGTAGGGAAATAGGGGCTGCTGCCTGAAAGGGGCTGGGGAGCAGGCAGGATGTGGTTGGAGGTAAAGCTGCCGGCCTCACGGATGGAGCTAGAGGCGTATGGTGGTGAGGAGAAGGAGGACAAGGGCGAGTACAGGGCCGCAGCCCAGGAGATGGTGGTGCCATTCACTGAGGTGCAGACGGCTGGGAGGAAGCCCCTCAGGAGGAAATGCCCACAGTGCATGCATTGCGTCTTGGACATTTTGAGTTTGAGGAGGTGCCAGGGTGGCAGCTGGGCGTATGGGTCTGGGCCTGGAGACACAAGTGTGGGAGCTCTCAGCCCGGCAATGGTGAGGGAAGCCGTCACCTGTGTGTAGAGTTGGGGGAGACCAGGCCCGGGTCTCCAGGGGGTGAAGCATTTGGAGGTCAGTGAGAGGAGAAGCAATCAGCAAAGGAGTAAACCTGACTGGGCAAGAGTGACAGCCTGCCTGTGACAAATCATGCCAGTGCTGGCCAGGCTTCGGATGCATGCTCTGAGGACCCCCCAGGCACCTCGCTGGGGCCTGTCGCTGGGTGATGGATGAAGGCTGCTCCCACCAACCCACCTCTCTCCCTCTGGTGCCTGCTTCCTGCCACCACCAGGTAGTCCCTCGGGAAGAGAGAACACAGGTGAGCAGGCTCATCATGACAGCCTTTTAAAAGTGACTTTTAAAACTTCTTATAATTGTGGATTAAAAGGGCCATTGCTCCAAAGGTCTGTTTGTGGTGGAAGAAGAAAAGTCATTTTAGAGGAAGTTTTTGGGGAGGTGGAGTGTTCCGGCATATCGGCTAGGCGGCATTTGCAGCTCCAGGCGTATATTTCAAAAGCCACTAAAAGCCCCCTCAAGAAAGTGTTGCAAAGTAGTCATTTTGAGAAAGGGAGATATTTTGTGTGTGTGGCGGGGGGAGGGAGGAGAAAATGCCAGCTGTGGAGCGTGCAGGTGCAGTGGGCGGTGGGAGGCGGAGCGGGAGGCCCCAGGTCACTCACACCAGGGGGCCAGGTCCACAAGGAGGCTCCTCCCTGCACTCCCCGTGCATCCTCCTGCCCCACCCTTGCTGCTGCTGCTCCCCCATTTGGGATGACCGATTCTCAACACCATCCTTTCCAAAGTTAACCCGTTTTGAAGGCTCCTTTCCCCAAGTCTTCCTGGCCCCTGATAGCTCTTGCTGACGTCTGGTGGCCCAGGGCCCCTATATGACTGCCGCAGGTCGGTGGCTACTGCTGTAGCCTACTGCTGCTGTTCTCCCGTGCATGCCTCTGGTTTTCCACCAGCAGGCTGTGATACGTGCCGAGACAGAAGGCCATTGGAGTGTGAGGGGCAGATGAGCTCCACGGAACATCACTGGCTCCTCTTCTCCTTGCCAAGTGGCCAAGATGCTGTGAGGTTGCTGGTACTTGGCACTCATCCTGTCCCTGCCCTGAGCCTGTCACACCCACCTGGGGCTGCAGATGCAGGCAGTGGCAATAAATAGTGTGTGTGTGCATGCGTGTGCTTGTTCTCAGCTTTTCTGTGGTTGTCACCACCAGGGAAGCTAGACACACTGGCCAGGAGAGGACTGCCCAGCATAACCCCCCGGGATTGAGCGGAGATCATTCAGAGTTTGCATACAGCACACAACCACGTCCAGCTGGGGGCCAGGCAGGAGGGGAGACTTAGTGCCTCCCCAGCCATGGTGCCAGGTGTCTCTGGGTCCCAGGGGGATCCCAGGACCTGCCTCAGAGCCTTGTGCTCAGGGTGGTGTTGCAGACAGGCAGGCTTCTGGGAAGGCAGAGCTGCCCCCCTGCTAGGAGCTCTAGAGCAGTACATAGAGGTGGTCCCTGTGGATACCAGCGTCCAGGCCCGGAATCTCCCCGAGTCCCAGCCCTGGAGCACAGTGGAGTGCTTTAGAGACCTCATGCTGAAGACAGCTAGAGTGGCATTGGGTCCTGCAGCCAATTTCTGCAGGGGGAGTGTCAGGCTGGAGTGATCCTCAGAGACAGCTCAAATCCGGACTTTGCCAAGGCGCCAAAGGACCCAGTGTTGGTTCCTAGGTATTGGAATTGTAGGGCTGGTGCCGACGGGGGTGTGGGTAAGTCACAGTGTCACAAGACTTGTGGTCATTGAGTCCTAGCTTGCTTCTGAGGAGAAGGGGGACCAGTGGGTCAGGTGAGGATGGCCACCTGCATCTTCTTCCTCCCTCCCTCCCTTCCTTTCTCCCTCTCCTTTGTCTGTCCATCTGTCCAACCGTCTATTATAGGCCTTTAGGGTAAGGATATAATGGCTAAGTTCTGAGTGCTTGAGTGGGAGGAGACAGACAGGAGCCAGACAGTTACAAGGTCTGTGTGGAAGGTGCCACTTTTGCAGAGCATGGGACTGTGGGAGGCCATTGATCTGGAGGGACAAGAGGCTTCCTGGGATCTCGGCCATCCTCGGACCTTCCCTGGTAGGACTGGGTGCAGCCGTCGCAGGCTTTAGTGAGGGTGGTTGACCGGGAATGGAGGGGAGACCCGATACGTGCCCCTGGTGTGTGTTTATAGTTTGTTTTGCTGTCCCCGTATAAATGTGGGCTTGTAAGTTTTCTCTCCCTCGATGTCCCGTTGTTGAGCTGACCTAAAGCCACGTCCAGGAACCACCTACATGAGAAGGGCTCGTGTGTTTGCAGTAATGAAATCTGGTATTTTTAGACACTTTGACACTTTCCTGGGCAGACCCATCCTCTCAGAACTGGCTCCCCTCAGCTCGCTCTCCCAGCTCCCCTGGGAAATGAGGCAGCTGGGTCAGCTGAATTTCAAAGATGGTGACATTCTGAACCTCTAGAAAACACTTTTTTGGATTCTCAAAGCACATGAATCAAAATGTTATTTTTACTTCTTTTCAGCCTGTTGAGGGGAAGCCTGTGAAGGGGCACATCAGCCCAGAAGGAGAAACCAGGCCGAGCAGCCACGTGGGAGCGAGCCTGCATCTGAGGGGCAGTGGGGCCCGGTTAGGTCAGTTGGGAGGCTGTTTTGGTTTGGGCGCAGGTGTTGTGGGGTCTCCACATGAAGGAAGTGCTCTGGGGCCATGAGGTCCTTGGTTGAGGAGCAAGTGATGGGGAAAAGTGTGGAATGTCTGGGCTTCTGTGTGCTGGGTTCCAGAGCTTTGCTGGGTGTTCACTGACTGGTTGACCTGAGGGTGTATCTGGGGGAGGAAACGCTGCCCTGAGGTGGACCTTTGGATCAGAGAGGAGGAGCTCAGACACAGCCAGGGGAGATGGACATGAGGGGCCCCCACCCTGGGGACAGACAGGGTGGGGAGTGGCTCCTAAGAAGGACTAAGAGGAGGAGGGGTCATGAGGAGGATGAGAAGTCCTGGACTCAACACGGTCTGCTCTTGAGTGGAGCTAGGGTTGGGCACTGCTCATTTTGAAGCCTTTTGGTTTTGTTTGTTAATCTGATAGCACAGATTTGTTTCTCTGTGGTTACAGAACACGCTTGTCTGCTTGTCCGAGAGGCAGCTGTGTCAGGCATGCTCTGGAAAGTGGTTGGGTTGCAGAAACACTGGTAAGCAGAGTCAGAGGAGAGCAGGGAGCAAAGGGGGTGCACGGGGCAGGGTCTGGAGGGGCTCAGGGGGTGTCAGGTGCTTTAGTGCTTGGGAGCCGCTGGGATTCCCAGAGATGACTCCAGGACATGCCCTCCCCCCATGACACACCTACATTCCCAAGCCACCCGTCCGAGTGAATCCTAGTTTGGGTACCGCATTTCCCTTACTCACTGGTGGCCATTCTCAGTGGGGAATTTAGGCCTCATAGGAGGGGGCCTGTTTGCCAGAACCTCACACAGACTTGGCTGTTGTTCCTCTAGACACCACTTCGCTCTGTTCAGAGGATCCTGGTGGGTAGAAGTCCTGGGACACACTCTCTCAAAGCTGCCTGGGGCCCTCTGAGTGATACTGGGAAATGACCTATTCTGTGCTCCCTTTGTGGACATTCTCAGTGGCTGTCAGTGTGTCACAGGATCTGGGAATTCCTTCTCTCTGTAAAAGAAATCTGTTAAACTCTCCTTTTCTTTTTTTAAATTAAAAAAATGTTTATTTATTTATTTGAGAGAGAGAAAGCACATGTACAAGCGGAGCAGGGGCAGAGAGAGAGGGAGAGAGAATCTCAAGCGAGCTCTGCACCATCAGCGCAGAGCCCAATGTGGGGCTTTAACTCACACACCATGAGATCATGGCCTGAGCTGAAATCGAGAGTCAGGTGCTTAAGCAACTGAGCCACCCAAGTGCCCCTGTTACACTTTCTTCAACCCAGTATTTCCCGAACATATTTGGCCACAGATCCCTTTGTTACAGAAAGCCTGTGAAAACCCCATGCCTGTCTCTTCCCCCAACATATGCATCTTGGGGGGCTCGATTTCTCCACACTCTCCTGCTAACTTCATTTTGGACTCACGAGCTCCGATTTCCTCTCCCGGGGTGGAAGTTAGGCAAGGCATTTATCATCGGGACTACGGCAGCCTCCTCTGAGCTTGGGGACAGGCCTGCGAGAGCCAGGGCACAGTCGTGTCTGTTCGGGCAGCACTGCTTAGCTGCAGGCCGGTTGCTTCCTGGTTTAGCCAGAGCAGCTGGCACAGCGGCCAGTCTGTCTGTTCACCTTCATGGCCAAATGAAGCTCACCTGAGCCTGGGAAGCTCCGCAGAGAACAGGACGTGAGCGGAAATGAGCGGAAACACTCCATCTGTCCAATCTCCTCTCCCCACTGCTGCAGCCCAGGCCCCGGGCTGTTCTGACCGCCTTGTTTTGCATATCGTGATGAAATATTTAAGGAAATTTTTCTCGTTTTGCAAACCTTTCTGTCAAGGCACAAGAGGCAGCCTGAACATGTGAAAGAAATCCCTGAAGCTTAGAGAGAGGAGCAGAGGGACACAGAGAAGGAAGAAGGAGCCACTCCAGAGGTTGGGGCTTCCTCGAGAGGGGTCAGGAATGGTTCAGGGGTGGCCGTCTGCTCCCATCTCTCCCTTGATGGCTTTGCAAGGTGGGTTCTACTGACCTGGAGCCTGAGAGGCTGGGGGAGTGCTGGGATGGAGTCTTGGTCTGGGAGGCTTGTGGTGTGTCCTTGAGAAGTAGTTGTCTCTGTCAGAGGTTGGGTTTCTGTACTGATAAGACCACATGGTAGTCCAGATGCTCTGTGGGGTTCCAGCAGTCCATTTCATAGCTGGTTTGTCTGTTTACACTGGTTTGTTACCAATGCTGCCTTGATTTCTAGTGAGATGAATTGAACCCCGTAGCTATCCTGCAAGGGAGGACTGTACCTAGAAGGCTCACCTGATTGTCGCCTGCAGTGGCTCACACAGACCTGGCTTTCCTGCCCACAGGGATGGGGCAGTCACATGTAAGGGTCATTGTGGTGTCACATTCTTGAGCTGACCTCCTGGGGGTAGCTCTATGGCTTGACTTTTGAGTTTCACCAAAGTGTTAGGTCTGGATCTCTGACTGTGTCGGGGATGGGCTCTGCTCCCGGCAGGGCATAGCACTGCTGATACAAAGCGCCAGCCTCTTCGATGCTTTGCCTCGCCCTCTGTCCTGGTTCTCCACTGCCCTGGCCCCTGGCCTGGGCAGACCTGACCTGACCCAAGTCAGAGGTGGTCCTGGAATGGCCAGAGCATCTGCAGAACTCGAACCTACACCTCTCTGGTGATGCAGGCTCCTCGTTCAAGGGCACATGCATGCCCATCTCCCAGGGAAGGAGTGAGTAGCTCCCCCTTGGATGATTGATTAACATCCTACATTTCCCTTTGCCAAGGAGTCTCAGAAGCACACAGGCAGATGGCTTCTCCGGGAATTCCTCTGGGGAACCAGGCTTCTACAAGTCCACATGTGGAAATCCAGTATTCAAATGAGAAAAGAAATTGGGAAAGAAAATATGCTCTTTCCCCTCTCTCAGTTAAAACCTGAATGCAGAGCTGGAGGGGTCAGAAATAGCCTCCACCCTCCCGTGGCTCCCCTCCCTGTCGGAGGAAGAAGAACAGACCTGGGGCTGCTTTTAATTCAGTCTGGCAAAGAGGCCTCCAAAGGGGTACTGCTGGGAGATGTGAGTCTGAGGAAGTGAGAGCTTCAGTTCAGTTGGACAGGCTTTACTTAAGCAACTGCCACACGGTAGGCCTGGGCTCGACCTAGTGTAGGATCAGGTCCCATCATGTATGGCTTAAAAAGCACAGACTCTTGGCACAGATCTAGGTTCTAGTTGTGACTCTGGCATGTTCCAGCCGTGGAGACCTTGATCCAGGAGCTTAGGCTGTCTGAACCCTAGGTTCTCATTGTACTTGTCTTACAAGGCTGTGAAAAGGGTCAAATGAGTGCATGCACATAACATGTTTAGCACAGGGCCTGGCTTGGACTGTAGCATACCCTCATCAATCACATGACCCCCAGGCCCCCAAGATTTAGAGGCGATGTGCTCCATGTTAGCGATGACACATTGGAGCCTGAGGTTGGATGAGTTTTCCTAAAATCAAGTGGGCTGTTACTGATAAAGTGGGGCTGGGATTGGGGTCCGTCAGCATTGCAGGGACACCTGGGTCCCTGCCCAGGTGTCCGGTGGCCTGGGATGAAGAAGAGCCTGGTTGGGGTGGGGGTGTGTGCTCTGTTGTCACTGCTTGTTGACAGAGGTTGGACCATTAAGAACACATTTCTTATTTTCAGCGTTTTCTTCTTCCCCAAGAAAAGTGTTTATAGAACTCTCAGGCGTTAGAGTAGCTACCCGGATCCATACCCCTAAGTGGGCAAAGGCGGTCTCTCTGTGGAAGGAGAACTCAGGGCCCCTTTCCCCCGAGCCCTGACCTTCCCCACTCTGCCCTGCACCCATGTTTTATGGCGCCACTTGTTCTCTGGCATTTGCCTTCTCCTGTTCCTTTCTCTGAGATTTGGTCCCATTAATGTTTATGAGGAAATAAAACTTGGATTGCTGCTCTGGGCCATGGGATCGCTGCTGACTTGGGGAGGGACATCTCGTTTAACATAATCCCGCTCCTTCGACTTTCCACTACTTCCACTATATTCTCCTCTGGGAAGATGAGCAAAAGCAGTGGAAATGTCGTCAAAGCAGAGGTCTCGCCTTCCTCTACTGTCCTTGGTGCTGTCAGTCCCTTGCTGGGTGAGGGTGGGGGAAGGACAAGAGTCAGACGGAGTGTCGGAAACACAGGTACTTTTGTATGTGAATTCCCGCATGGACTCAGACATGTAGGGACGAGCCACCTTGGAGACTCGTGAGCTCTGGGGCATCATGAGTGGTGCCAGTTGGTTTTACAGAGAACGAGGTCTCGGGGAAGGGCTATGGATACGTTTGCTCGTAGGCATGAGGATGCCCCGTTCCTTTTCTGGAGCAAGAAGCTGAACAACCTAACTCAGTATTTCAAGGATAAAATCTGGTCAGACTGGTGTGTGGGGCCATGTAGACCCTCCTGCTTGTGCCGTGTGTATCATTTTTCTTTTCCTAAATGCAGAGTCCTGTATGGGCTGCTTTCCAGTGGGTTTGGAGGAACAGTCTTGGGCGGGGGCAGGCTTGGGGCTGAGGGAGGGGAGGGCCGCACAGCAGCTGCCTCGGGTGAGAGGCTGCACTTGGCTGCACTATGGAGTCGCATCTTGAGGACGGGCGGCGTATTCCTGCTGGGGCTGTCGACGGGGCTGTGAGCCAGGCAAGAGGAAGGTAATTATATCATTGCATGTCACTCTTGTCTCAAGGGGCCAAATTAGCTGACTCTCCAAAACTACGGTTTACTTTTGACTTTTTAATTTCCAGGCGGTCGCAGATGGATACTATACTAGTTCACTCTTAACTTTTTTCTGGAACAGCTGAGGTGTGCCTGGCACAGTGGGCAAGACTGATGCGAACAAACAGTGTTCTGAACACAGAAGATCTCATAGATTAGCAGGGAATATGGGACAGACCGTGACCTGTGACAATACTCAGGATAGGAAAACGGGTGGAAGTAAGGGAGAAAGTCGGGGTAGGCACTCTGACATAGGATGCAGTGTCGCCACAGGGGCTGGGAGGTGGGCTGGCCCTTAGAGGACACACTTCATTTCCACAGGTGCAGAGGGCATGGTCAAGGCTTCAGGGAATGGTCTGCCCAAAACAGGTGTGTACATAGAGAGACAAGGGCTATTTGTTAAGAGGTTTTGTGGAGGAGAGTCCTGGGAAAGTGCTGGAAAAGGTGAAACCCTAATGGGCTTTGCACATGCTCAAATGGGTATTTGTTGAAGAAATATGTGAGTCAGTGGATGAACCTTCATTTATCTGACACATATTTACTGAGTGACTACTATGTGCTGAACACTAGGGCTTGGATATGCAGCTGTAAACAGGTAAATATCAGGGATATACATGTATGTTTGGGGCAGAGACTGCACTTTTGACCAGGATAGCAGAGGAGGCCTCTTTGACAGGGTGACATTTGAGCAGTTTGAGAAGGATGCAAGGAAGGCACCAGATGAATATTTGGGGGAAGAACATTTCAAGCAGAGGGGATAGCAAGTGTGTAAGAGTCCGATGCGGGATTGTGCCTAGCGTACTCAAGGAGCAGTGGAGACCAGTTGTGGCTGTAGCAGGGTGAGCAAGGGGGCAGTGGTAGCAGAGAAGGTCAGAGAACCCCTGGGGGCCTTGACGGTCAGCATAGGGTTTGGACTTCACCCTCAGTGATGTGGGGAGCCTTTGGGGGATTTTGAGTGGAATAGACGGATGATATAGCTTCTGTCTTTTTTTCCAATGTTTGTTTAGTTTTGAGAGAGAGGGAAAGAGAGAGAGAGAGCACGCATGAGTGAGCCAGGGAGGGACAGAGAGAGGGGGAGACAACAGAATCCAAAGCAGGCTCCAGGCTCTGAGCTGTCAGCGTAGAGCCTGACTTGGGGCTCAAACTTACACCGTGAAATCATGACCTGAGCCGAAGTCCGACACTCAACCAGCTGAGCCACCGAGGCGCCACTGTAGCTTCTGTTTTAAAAGCATTATTCTGTGTGCTGTGTGAAAACCTGACCTTTTGGGGGACAAGGGCAGGGGCAGAGAGGCCCACTGGGAGGCTCCTGCAGCCTCTAGGTGAGAGGTGATGGCGGCCTGGGCTACAGTGGTATCGTGGAGGTGGCGAGAAGTGGTTCTCTTCAGGACATAGATTTCTTAACAGACCGAAAGTGAACGTGTGAGATGGAGGAGTCTAAGATCTGCCAGGGCTTTAGCCCCAGCAGCTGGGCCAGGCCAGGCTTTGGATGGAGAATACTGGAGTTGGATCAGAGCCAATGGGAACTTGATGAACTGGAGATGCATGTCTGGTATCTGCATGGAGATACGCCCGTCTTGGGTAGCTGGCTTTCCTCATCTAGCGTTCCAGAGAGAGGGTGGGGCTGGAGACATGAATTTAGGGGCTTTTATCCTTTAGATGGTGTTAGAGTCATAAGATGGGATGAGACCATGGGATGAGATGGATTGATAGAGAGAAGCTACCTGTTACTTAAAGTGCCAGGCATTCTGTTAAGTACTTCCCAGCATCCCTGTCTTTGTCTCCATGCAGCCTGATGAAATAGCAGCTATTATTTTCCCCATTTACTGGAGAGGAAGCTGAGGGTCAGACGGGTTAAGTAAATGACCCAAAATCACATAGCTCCTAAAGGTCAGAGCTACGGGTGCCTGGGTGGCTCAGTTGGTTGAATGTCTGACTTTGGCTCAGGTCATGATCTCATGGCCCCTGAGTTCGAGCCCCACATTGAGCTCTGTGCTGACAGCTCAGAGCCTGGAGCCTGCTTCAGATTCTGTGTCTCCCTCTCACTCTACCCTACCCCACCTCGCAGTCTGTCTGTCTGTCTTTCTCTCACAAATAAATAAACATTAAAAAAACTTAAAAGATCCAAGCTAGAATTTAATGCAGATCTGATTCCAAGTTTTTTTGTTTTGTTTTGTTTTTTGTTTCGTTTATTTAGCATTGCACTTATTGACCCTCTAAATTTTAGACCTAATTCTGTGCTTGGTGGGCGATCTACTGAGGTTTTTAAGCAGAGAAAGGACCCAGAGCTGTGGGCTAGCTAGGAAGATGCATCTGGAACCTGGGGGCTCCTGAACAATGTACTGGGGAGACGGGGGAGAGGTAGAGACCAGGCAAGGCGTATAGAGAAGATTTAGATGAGATGTTGGGGGGTTAGAAAAGGGGCCTGGAGGATGGGTTTCCTGAACAGGGGAGAGCTATGCTGTGGCAAACACAGTATTATGAACTGAATGTGTCCCCCTGAAATGCGTATGTTGAAGCCCTAACATCCACTGTGGCTGTATTTAAAGATGGAACCAAAAAAATAACTGAGGTTAGGTGCGGTCATCAGGGTGGGGCCCTGTATGATAGTGTTAGTGCCCTTTTACAAAGCGACACCAGAAAGCTGATGTGAGTGCTCTCTGTCTGTGTTTATGCACTGAGAAAAAGACGTAGTGAGGAGGAGGCCATCTGTAAGCCAGGAGGAGACCTCTCACCAGAGACCCTGTTGCCTAGAAGCTTGAGCTTGGGCTTCCCGGCCTCCAGAATTGTGAGAAGTAAATGTGTGTCGGTTAAGCCCCCCAGTCTGTGATACTGTGTTATGGCAGCCTGAACCGGCAAATACACCCAGACCCTTCAGTAGTCTGGCTTTTTCCAGAGCTGTGGGCTTCTTGCCAGGCTGCAGGGCCCAGCAGTGTGGTAACCGGCTTCTTAAAGGACTTCTTCCTCCCACCCCCACTAAACAATTTAGTGGATTTGAATGGACCAGAAGACTTATTGAACAATTATCTGGTGATTAGCTTCCTTGCGGAGTCCAGAGAGAGTTGTTGGAAGAAAATTGGTAAATTCTTTTCATTCTTAATAAAACCTAACATTATCTTGCTAATGCCTGATATTAAGAGTTCAAAGTCATCTTTGTACCATTGATCTTCAAAGGAAGAGATTGCGTAATTTATTTGACAAGGCCTGAAAAAATATGGGTGAAGCTCCTTTCAGATGGGAATTTCATTTTATTTTATTTTTTTTAAATCTTTTAAGCATTTTTTTGGTACCAAAAGTTGTATAGTTTTTTCCCCCATTTGAAAACACCAGCATGTGGGGGAGAGATGCAAATAAAAAACAAAAAAGATACTTTTATAACATTTTCACTGTTAAGAAAAAAAAAAGTCGTTCCACTAGTATTGAAAAGTCCAATGATGACATAATTTCATTTTCTTCTCTTAAAGACTCTAAAAGACCCTTACCCAAATTCCATCTCTGTGTCCAGAGAAACCATGTTACTTTTCAGGGGCCCAGGAGTTCAGGATTACAGAAAGATCAGCCCAGGTTTCTGGGCACGTGGCCTAAGCAGAAGGGTGGAAACATCAGGAGATCCAAAACCTCACCCTGCAGAAATATTGTGGGGGGAAAGGTCTGTCCCTGAGCCAGAACCCTAAATGTCCCACGTCTGCTTCCTTTTCCCTTCCAGAAGACTGGGGGGAGGTGAGAGTCAAAGTGACATTCTGTTTGGGGAGAACTGTCTTAGGAGTAAGAAAAGCTTTGCCAGCTTTTAATATAGATGGGAGAAGAAAGCCATCAAGGAGTTCCCACCACAAGGCAAAAACGCTTCACTTTTCTGGAGCTCCTGTAGCCTAGGAGGTCAGTTTCCATTTCTTTTCCCAACAGACTGGTTTGGTAGATCAGGCATTTTGGTTAATAACCACAGGATAACCACAGTCTAGGGCCCAATACCCTATAAAGTCACTGAGTGCCAACAAATGGCATGATGGTACCTTATATCCTGCAACTGGGAAATTTCCCAGTTCTTCAGATGGGAATTTAGAACATGGGATAAATTTGCAAGGTGGCTGGGTCCCCACTACCTTTGCCACGTCCCCGCTCTTGGCTTCCACTGAATCATTCAGTTACAGCTTGTGTGTTCCGAGGCCACTGAGGGGCAGGGACTCCTTCTGGGGAGGCTGGGATCCTTGCTTCCATCCCTGGTCTGAAGGATACTCTCATCTCATGCTGTTTGATTGAGATACTTTTATTTTATTATTCTATTTCTTAAAAAATCTTGAATTAATTAATTAATTAATTAATTTATGCTGATGGCAGACAGCCCGATGTGGGGCTTGAACTCACAAACTAGGAGATCATGACCTGAGCCAAAGTCAGTTCCTTAACCGACTGAGCCACTCAGTGGCCCCTGATTGATCTACTTTTAAAGAAGGTGCATAGAGGTGCACTCATTGTGGTCAGCCTCTTGGGAAGTGGATGTTTCTAGGATCTCAATGTTTTCTCTCTTTTTCCTGAGAAAACCCTTTCTTAAAAAAAATGAGTTGTCACCTCTTCTTGAGGCCCTATAAATTGATTTTGGCTCTGTCCATTACAGGTAGCTTCTGTGTGAAGAACTGTATAAATCTTACTCAGTCAGGGAGTGTTTAAAATGGCAAATTTCAGAGTAAAGGTTTAACAAAAACCATAAATAAAACTTCAGAAGTAATGGAAGTGTTTATAAGCGTCTGTGGAATTCTGCGCTAGAATAGTGAACGTGGTTCAGGTGCCCAGAGATTGACAGAGGTGTTGTGTTTGCCATGGGAGAGAGAGTATCTATCTTTATTTGGCCTCTGCTCAGAGGCCGGACTTGGAGAAGCATTGGCTGTGAGCAGGGCTCGGTGGCTAGGCTCATGAGGGGAGTTTATCACTGTCAGGGGCCATGGCAAGCCTGGACTCAGGAGTCTGCCAATGGGAGAGGAACTTGCCAAGGACCAGTGCCTCAAATCTGCCAAGCTTCAAGACCTCCTGTGTGCCTTGCTTGGTGGGAGATACTAAAATCATGGTGATCTCTGGGGCCCCTGGTTGGCTCAGTTTGTTGAGTATCTGACTTCAGCTCAGATGGTAATCTCATAGTTCATGGGTTTGAGCCCTGTGTCGGGCTTTGTGCTGACAGCTCAGAGCCTGGAGTCTGTTTGGGATTCTGTGTCTCCCTCTCTCTGCTCCTCCCCACTCACGCTCTCTCTCTTTCTCTCTCAAAAATCAATAAACATTAAAAAAAAATCACAGTGATCTCATAATTCTGGCAATAAGCCATGGGGCATTTGAAGCAACGTGTCTGCTCTGTTTTCCAGCTAAGGAAACTGAAGAAAAGAAGGGTTTGTGACTTGCCCAAGTCCTCTAGCAAGTGGTCATTGGAGCCTGGAGTACATACAGCCAGTGGTTCTCAGTACCTAGCCTGAGTGGTACCTCCTACGTTTCCTTCCTTCCCATTTAATTCCACATCTCCAAATAATTATTGAATCTGCTCCATGCCTGGAGCTGGGCTGGGTACCGGATTGTGGGAAGATGCATCAGCATGCAAGGGTTTTGACTTTACCTCCTCTGGTATGCCCTCTTCCCTCTCCTGGGACTTGCCCACTTAGAAGGCACTGTAGATCACAGCCATAATAATTGTCACTCATTCATTCCCTCATCCGTTCATTCAACAAGCATTTGATGAGTACCTGCTATGTGCCAGCTTTTATACTTGGTGCTCAGTAAATAATAAAATGGACAAGTGTTTGGTGCAAGGGAAAAATCTGAAGGTTAGCCCAGCATGGGGGAGATTGTTGGGGGAGCAGGGAGAGGTGGAGGCTTCCTGGAGAGGTAGGGCTGAGCTGGACCCTCAAGTAAGGCAGGATTTGAGAGGATGGGCAGCTTCTGGGTGCGAGGGGCAGAGCAAACCAAGGTCCAGGGTATGACTGTGGGGCAGGAAACCGGACAGCAGGTGGGCCTCTCCAGGCAGCGTCACCTGTGGGATGGGGTGAGCTCAGTCCTCCTCTGGAGCTTGTTGCTCTGGCCATTGGACTCCTGCCTGGGGTTTTTTGGCTGTACCCAGGAGCTGAAATATGGACCTCTAGTGCTGGGGGCAGTGCATGGATGTGATGGTGGGGGTAGCTCCCTTTTTCTTTTTATTCTTGCTCTTCTGGAAACAGTGCAAGGTCCCGGTTCTGCCAGAAAACTATTGCATTGTGAGGCTCTCACATCAGGAACTTTTGTTCTCTACCAGGCAGATTTGGGTCACACTGTGACCCTTGTCCACCCTTGTCTCTTGTTCTGGTATCCATCTTATTTCCCTCAGGCAGCCTGGGTTCTCTGGTCCCTACTAATCCCGAGGACCCCAGCCCAGGCCTGGACACATACTGAGTGTTGCCAGGTAAGACAGAGGACACTCAGTTAAATTTGAATTTCAAATAAACAGTAAATCATATTTTAGTATAAGTAGGTCCTAAATATCATACAGGATATTGCATGTGATGTTTGGGACATAATTATACTAAGTAATTATTTGTGATTTACTTGAAATTCACATTTAACTGGGTATCCATTTTTTTAAACTAAATCTGACAACTCCACCCTAAAAGGTTTGCTGATTAGTTATTGGAGCTCAAGGATTTCTAAATTCATGGAACATACAGTTTTAGGAATCAGATGCACCTAGAAGTATGGAATGGAGCAGAGATTAGGAGCCTGCATTCTGGATAAGACTGCTCAGATTCTCATTTACTAACCATGAGGCCTTGAGCAAGTTACTTACCCCTCCAAGCCTCCATTTTCTTATCTGTGAAGTGGGAACAGTGGTAGTCCCTACCTCACATGTCAGGAATAAATGAGATCATGCCTGGCAAGTGCTAGCACGTACCTGGCACTTGAAAGTTTTGACAGAGTTCTAGGCACCATTACTGTTGTTGATGGTATTTTTGTTGTTGTTTTTGCTACTCCGTGGGGCAAAGCACAGGTACTCTGTAGCTGCCATCAGAAAGTCCTCTATTCCCTCAACTCCTGCCTCTCTTGTTCTGTGCCCCCCCGCCCCCCCACCTTCCCCAAGTGTGTTTTCTAAGCAAGACAGCCTTGGTTTGCTGGGGCCGGTCAGCTGTCTGTTCCTTCTGGAGACAGCAATGCCTCCACCCAGTGCGGCTAAGTTTCTGCCCACACATGTGGTTTGGGTAGCAAATCTTTCAGTAGACTTTACAATGGGACATAGATCATTACAGATGGGACTCAGGTTTTACAAAATATTTTAGGAGGTAGATAAATTAGATCATGAAAAGTGCATAAGGGACATCAATTATGCAGGAGCCAGAAGAATGATTATAAAGTGATCTGGCCTTAGTTTTGGCCCATGAAACATTTAACTGCAGCCATCAAAGTAGAAAACATTCCTTGCGTCCTACTTGAGAGAAGTGGGCTGGTGGGGACAGTGCTTTGCCCAAGGAGGGGTTGTAGACCACATGGCAACCTCCTTTGCCTGTGGGGACCTGAGGAGTAAAAGGCCACTTGGGAGGAAGAGAAAGCTGGTGCTGACCTTGCTGAGGTGGAGGAGTCCTGGGGCTCTGGGAGCCAGCGGAAGGCCCATCTGAGAGGCTCTCCTGGCTTTCTTAATCCAAGACAGGAAGTGCACACCAGAGTATCATGGTGGAATTGTTAGACACCTTGAGTCCTGGTCCTCAGAATTCCCCCAAAGGTATCATGTTTGTCCTGTCTGCTGCCCAGTAGCAGCGCAGACCTGGCCCTCAGTAGGCTGCCATCTGCCCGATTCCCTGGGCCTGGAGTCTGCTGGAGAACACGGGCATCCAGGGGGAAGGGGCTGGTGAACACTGTCCACGTTGTCTTACCCCCGAAGCTGCGGCCACCATGGCTGGCTCCACACATGGCTTCCATGATGGTGTGCTGTGCTGCTCTCTCACTGCTGCGGGCACTGGGCCGGCCATGTGGCACCCCAGTTGAGCCTGTTGTGGGGTGAGGGTTTGTTACCAGCTGAAGGTATCACAGCGAACATTCCCAGACCTTCCTATGGTGGGTCACTCTTGGCCTATCGGTGTCTTTTGGAATGAGGGTGTATTTCTATGCTTGTTCCCTGTAGTACAGCTAGTGACAGCCATTAGAAGGACGAGGCAAAATGGAAATGGCGGTGGTTGCAGTATGTGCAGCCCCAGCAGCGTGCCCTTGTGGGGAGAGCTGAGCATGATTTGCTGAGTGAGTATGCAGCAGAGTGGAGGGGAGAGGAGACAGAGCGGGAGGCAGGTGTGCCCTCTGCTGCCCCCCTGTGCCCCCTGGTGACAGCCTGTTCCTGCTGGAGGTCACAGTGCGGGAATATGTTCTCCTCTCCCCCATTCCCCCTTTCCCTGGGGTCTCTAGTCCTTCCTCCCCAGAGTCACCATTTCTCTGAGTCCTGCTTATTTCTGCCTTGATGCTGGGCAAGAACACAAACTTTTTCTTGGAGCACAGGAGGCCACGATAGGTGTTCCTCACTGCTGTCTCAGGCTCATAACATGGCACACTGTGCTGCTACTTGCAGGTTGGGTGGCCTTGGATAAGTTAGTCTCGGTATTTTCATCTGCGTAATGGGGATGCGATGGTGCCTGTTGCATATAGAGCATATAAATTGAATTCTCAGTTAGGTGCTCTTGGAGGAATAGTGTGTTCTCTGCAGGGGAATGATGGTTGTGGGACCTTTGGCCTTACTGGGCATTTGTTCTTCCTGGCCTCAGTCCATCCAGCCTTACAATAGACTTTGGATATGATCAGATTTGCCGTAAATATCAGCAAGTCATCTTTTCAGATGCTGAGGCCACTTCTCACCTGGGTGTACCTTACCCATCTACTTTAAACTTGCATCACTGGGTCATTAACTGCTATTATTTTCTATAGTAACTAACATTTGTCTAGAGCTTTGCACAGGGCTAAATGCTCTGCATGCTTTCTTTTATTTAACCTCAGATCTCGGTAGATGAGGTGACTGAAGGCTAGACATGTTAAGTGACATGCCCGAGGTCACAGAACTAGTCAGTGATGGAGGCAGGATTTAAACCAGGCAGTTCCACTCTAGGGCAGAGAAGTAACAGACAGGCCTGCCCAGGAGGAGATTTCCCAAGCCCTGCCTGTCACATACCATTCTAGAATGGGGTAGCCCGTGGTGGGGGATGGTAAGGAATTTTCTACTGTTTTCTCCAGAATTGGCCAAAGGAGCCCCATGAAGGTGATTTCATTTTCTCTTGGAGTCCACCATCAGTCAGGTTTCTGTAACTTGCCTTGAGCTAACGACCAGTCTGGAGGGAGAAATGCTTTCCCAAACCACTAAAGGATGCTGGCATGCTGGAAAGGACAAGGTAGCTCAGCACACACATTAAAGGAAGGGCACAGGGTTGGCTCAGCCATCCTGTGAGCTGATGGTTGAAAAAGAATTTTGGATTTGCTCCTTAGGCATTTTGCACAGTGAAAGGAAATTTAAGAGATATTGCATGGAGCCGCAATGTGGCAGGAGATGCCGCCATGTTGAAGGAAGGAAGGAGATGCATGAAGGTCTGTGTCTGTGAGGCTGGGCCGGGTAGTTTATAGATTTCTATATAGATGATGCTAATTTGCTGCCTTTGAGAGGGAAAGGTGTTATTGATAATTGTGTTGAGATAGTAGGCATTAAACTGGGACTGTCCTTGGGCACAGTTGCAGGTTATTGCTATTTATTTATTAAAGCAGCCTTCTGGCCTCTGATGAGCAGGACCCATTTTGTCAGGTTTGAGTTGTGTGCATATTTAGAAGTTGTGTGGCACTACTTAACTGCACTGAGCTGGGCCATTAAAAGGCAGAGAAAGTATCTAGGCAGAAGAAAGCCAAGCTTCTTCAAAGGCTGGGGGTGCTGTGCAGCATGAGCATTTAGGAGTTTCTGTGCTTGGGTTTTCCACCTAAAGGGGGTTTGCTAGAGGTTTGGCGATCACTTCTCATTCTAAACTTTGTACTCCTGTGTGTGTGTTTGTGTGGTAGTGCCAGTGCCGGGCACCAGTGATGCAAAGCAGTGATGGAATTCTCACAGAGGAGAGTTTCCCGGCAGCTCTGAGATCTTCCCCAGCTCCCTGATGACACAGGGTTCTCCCAGGGCTCTGCCTGCTGCCCGAAGAGCTGTGTGAGGGTCTCATTCCAAGCTCACTTCGGGCTCCAGGGTGGTTCTTCCAACTCAGCCTGAGATGAGAATTCAGGCAAGTTCCCATTGTTTCTAAGAGCAAAAGACAGGGCTGTGTCTCGGGTGCCTGTTTGCTCTTCTGACAACAGCCCTTAACCAGCTGTCTTGAGCTGGGTCTTCGGTTGTGCAAACCCATGTGTAAGCATCACCGTGAGTTTGACGCAGTGCGGACACTGCTGGTTTTCTGGCTCACATCCTCTGTCTTTGCCAGTAGAGAGGGACTGAGGTGGTTCTTCCTGTCCCAGATTGAAATCCCACAGGGAAGTGTCTTACTGGGCTGTCCCTGACTGAGCCCTGAGGGCAGTGCGGGGACCCACGAGGTCCCAGCTGAGGTCAGAGCTGCAGTGCCACAGGACTTGTCTGGTAGGTGCCTCGAGGTGGGATGATGGCACTTCCCTTGCTGTGGGTCATTAGAGGCCATCTGGGCCACTCAGCCAGCCTGACTCCCTGACCGGACCTCTACCCCACTGTGCAACTGTGACCAGGGTGCTCTCCTCTGAGCCTCAGCTTCCTAACATGTCACATGGGAACACTACCAGTATGTACCTCCTTGGGTTAGTTGGAGGATTAAATGAGTGGTAAGGAATTTTGAGTAGTGAGCAGCACAAGAGTGCTCTATGTTGTGACTGCAGAGCAGAGAAGTGGCTTCTTGCAGGAGGGGGCACTTTCTGGAAGAGCAGGGGATGTGGCCCAGGAGGCTGTGGCCGGCCAGGACACACTTTTAACCAGCAGTGGCATGGTTACAGTTGCGTGTTTTGCTGATTTGATCGAAGGGACAGTGTTTGAAATAAGTGTGGATTTCCTGATTGCTTAGTGATACTAAACATTTTCCCATAGATATTTTTTGGACATTTGCATATCTTTTGTGCATCACCCATCTGTGGCCTTTTTCTTTAGCTGAGTATTTCAGAGTGGGGGTGGGTGAATCCGAGTTCGCTGTTTTCTGCTGCCTTTGGTGGGTAATTGCGTCAGCTGTATTTACTCCTGCTTAGCACAAACCCAGCTAAGCCTTCGGGAGACCAGTGTGGAAATGCAAGAAAAATACTCTCCTCTTAATCAAATGTCTTGTGTTATGAATGCTTATTAAATAATTTATGTGAGGATTGTAATTACTGATTAAGGCCAATATCAATAGCCTCGGATAATAAGCGTTTAACACTAATTAGAAGGTACCGAGGAACCCCCCAGTGAGTTGTCTCTAACAATTTGGGGATTGCCGTAATTGTGGGCAAGCTGATCTGGGAGACGGGCATGCTGGCTGGGACGGGTGCGTGTGTGAACGTGTCAAAGCCTAGCGAGGAGCGGGGTAGGTGCGGCATGGCAGGAATCACTGCCGAATCAGGTGCCCCCCTAAGGTGTGCTGTCTTGCCTGAGAGGAGACGTGGCTGTCCTCCATGTGCCCTCCTGTCTCCAGTCATGTGGTGTTTGGGTTAATGAGGTTTTACTCTCAATGACTGGAGGTTTCCAGCCTGAGAAGTGGGACACAGGTCACTGCCTCATCTCTCTGCCTATGTGCATGTGCCTCCCTTCCCTCCTACACACACACACACACACACTCACACACACACACACACACACACACACACACACGACTGTTTAACCATTACTGGCTTTGCTCAGAATGGTTTCTTTTTGAGAGTTTTGTTCTGCTGCTAGTGAGGGCACTTGGACTTGATGCAGTGAGGGACCCTGGATGTCCCGGCTCTGGCCGCCCAATGTCTTGTACTGTTTGTGGGGGGAGTTAGGGGGTTTGGCGCTGGGGCTCAGTGGCTCAGTGACAGTCCTTCCTGAGGGGTTTTGTCAGCCACGGGACAGCATTTCCCCCCTCCCTGGGAGGTGGGCTAGAAACAGCCACCCTGGGACCTGTAGGGTGGCTAAGAACATGTAGTGGTGAGCCACTGGAGGAGGGACCACTCACGCCACCCCTGGGTGGCCGTGTGTGGTGTCACCTCAGTGGGGAACTGGCTTTGGGGTCAGAATCCCAGCCTCACTCCCTTCTGGTTCTGGGGCTTTGGAAAAGCCACAGCACTTGTATGGTAGGCACCTCGAGGTGGGATGATGGCACTTCCCTTGCTGTGGGTCGAGGCCATCTGGAGCCACTCAGCCGGCCTGACTCCCTGACCGCACCTCTGCCCCGCTGCGCAACTGTGACCAGGGTGCTTTCCTCTGAGCCTCAGCTTCCTAACATGTCACATGGGAACACTACCAGTATGTACCTCCTTGGGTTAGTTTGAGGATTAAATGAGTGGTAAGGGATTTTGAGTAGTGAGCAGCACATGAGTACTCATTGAATAGCAATCTAGTAATCTTCCCTTATCCACCATGTCAGTTATCCGCGGTCAACGGCAGGCTGAAAAACAGATGATCCTCTCTGAGAAATCATCAGAAGGTCATTAGTAGCCTAACGCTCTGTCACAACACCTAGATGGTTCTCCCCGCTTTGCCTCACCATGCAGGTGCTTTATCTGCTCACATCATCACAAGAAGAATGGCGAGTACAATGCAGTGAGACATTTCCAGAGAGAGACCACACATAGCTTTTATTACAGTAGGTTGTAATTATCCTATTTTATTATTACTGTTGTTAATCTCTTACTGTGCCTAATTTATAAATCAAACCTTATCATAGTTATGTACATGCAGGAAAAAACAGTGTATATGGGATTCGGTACTAATGACAGTTTCAGGCATCTCCTGGGGTCTTGGAGCTGCCCATCTGCTGCGGATAAGGGGGGATTACTGGGAGAAGAAGGCATGCAAGTTGCCTGAGATGTGCTGGACAGAAAATTAACACTAAATCAGGGTGAGGTGGTAAGGAGGGAAGGTTGTTTTGGGTAGATGGAGCCAGTGACAGTTGAGTGGATGCCTGAATGAAAGGCAGGAGTGAGTCCTGGCAGGAGGCAGAAGAAAAGCAGAGCAGAGACCCTTTGCTGGAGCCTCTCCGCCCATGTCCCTGTGCGTTCCTTCCCGTGCTTGGCACATGTCACCTGTGTGTTGCCCCACAGTCGCCTGAACCTGTGCCTCTGTGTTGGCAAACTGACCTCAGGCTCCTAAAACTGTTTTTCTTCCACATGGAGATCGAGGAGGTACCTGGGGACTTCCATCCTGCTGGGGGGCAGCCCTAACTGATGACAGAAGGGTCCAGGGGTGTGCTCACTAGCCCCTTTGTCCCTGGTGGGGGTTGCCCCACACTGCTTCCAGGGCTCCCCAGAGGTACTGTGTCCCAGCCCCCCTTGGCGGGGTTTTGCTATAGAGTGCTCACTCCCCTAGCCTCGTCCCCTTCTGCTCCTTCTTGCTCGCTTCCCCACTCGCTTTTTGTGGGAATGCTTCCCTAATAAGTCCCTTTCACATGAACCTTCTCTGGGCTTCTGCTTCTGGAAACGTAAGACAGAGCCTGGGTCAGGAGTGAGTGTGACATGTTGAAGGTCAACGGGAAGAAGAGCAGAAAGTAGGGAGAGGTTGAATGCAGGGGCGGCTGGAGAGGTGGGCAGGGCTGGGTCAGTGCGGCCCTGTTGGCTGTGATAGATTTGACTTTTTCCAAGAGAAATGGGAGCTTATTGGAAGTTTGTAGGTGGGGGCGTATGTTACGTTACATAATTTGTTTTATAAGAAAGGACCTCTCTGGCTCTGGCTATGTGTAGAGTAGATCATTAGGGGCAAGAGCAGAAGTGGGGAGGCCCGGTAGCAGGCTGTGACGGTCACCTGGGAGAGAGATGGTGGGTGCCAATTAGGAGGGTGGCCAAGGGGGTGGATTTGGGATTTGTTCTGAGGATTGGTAGGTGATTGACAACTGTCATGTTTAGACACATGCCTTTTCCCACCGTCATAGCAGGTTGAAGTTTTCGAAATGAGGACTATGGGCCTGTGGTGGTCTCGTGGTCGTCCTGCGCCATGGGTCCTCCCCCAGCCCTACTGCAGACACAAGCAGAGGCCTCTCTCTCCCCTGAGCCCTGAAGACCCTGTTAGAGCCTTCCTAGGGCATTACTTTGTACCTTGTCCCAGCCGCTGGGCCCTGCCAGTGCAGCTTTGAGGAGGGGTCATGAGGAAAGGCTTTTGGGTGGGATGTGGGGTCTTGGGCAGATCTGGCCACTCCCTGGACCTGTCTCCTTGCCTTGAGCTGATGGGAGTCAAAGGTGGGAGTACTGAGGCCCTTCTGAGGCCAGTTCAGGGGCTTTTCAAAGGGGTGTTTCAGAGAGAGCTTTGCCTGGGCTGTGAAAGGCCAAGGCTTCTTCTCTCACAGAGGGGCCCACTGAGACCCAGCCTCTGTAATATGGACAGAGTGGGTCCAGCGTGCAGCCCAGCCTCCCACAGGCTTGGAGACCCTGTGTCCTTCCTGGGGACACTTCTCTGAGGGCAAGGGCCAGATGGAGCCCTTGTCAGCTGAGATTGGGTTGCGTAGGAATCCGTTTTGCTGCTGCAAGTAAAGATACCATTTCCACAGAAAGTAAGACAGTTGTTCTAAGTTCCATTTCTTTCAGAAATTATCTGGAATGTTAAAATACTTGGCTCTGACTTTCAGTTCCCAGGGGACAGTTCTTTAGAAAAACAACGACATCAACTCCTTTCTAGATGAGACATAGAGTTCTTTGGTGAGTTTCAGTGGGAGGTGGGCTGTCTTTTGAGAAACCTTTTTCTCCAGTCTACACATCTTTTCATGATCTGAATATGAATAGGATACTGCCAGTTTATGGCTTGGACCTCAGGACACATCTGGTGAGCAGATGTAGAGAGGCTGTGTTCCTGGGTGCCAGGCAGCCCCCCACTCAGAGACCCCAAGACCCCAGGGAGGCCAGGAAACTCAGCCTCAAGAACCCCTAGAGCCCTCTGGCCAGCAGAGATGCCAGTTTCCCCAGAAGTAATCAGTGGTATCCGGGGGAGATCTGATCTGTCTATGGGAACTTTTAAAATTAAAACACCCAGACCTCCAACCAGAAATTCCACTTTTTTGTGTCTAGTCTAAAAATATAGCCCTAACTTGTGCAGAGTCATTTATGCATCTGTTCAGTGCAGTTTGTTTTTGACAGGGACAAAATGGAAGCAACACTAAATGTCCTGAATATTAAATAAACTGTGGAATAGCCACATTAGGACCTGCTATTTAAGGTTAAAGATCCGTAAGCTAGAAGTGTTTACAGAGTTGTAAAAAGACCTCCAAGCTTTATTACTAAGTGGAGAAAGTAATTCACAGAATGCTTTGTGTCATGTACCATTTATGTTAAAAACCTCCCTTATATGATAAGTTCATTTCTCTACATACACAAGAAGCCAGACAAAGATAGTGATTGTCCTGGGAAGCACCCGGGATTGGTGGTGGCATCCTCAAGGGGGACTTGTGTTTTGTACCTACAGTTTGCGTATTTTTAAAATGAGAATATTTTTCAAAATTACTTGTATAATTAAAAAAGTTATAACAGGACATAAAGTAATTGATACTTATTATAAGACATTTTTTAAAAATGTTTTTTATTTATTTCTAGGAGAGAGAGAGAGAGAGACAGCGTGAGCAGGGGAGGGCCAGAGAGAGAGGGAGACACAGAGACTGAAACAGGCTCCAGGCTCTGAGCTGGCAGCCAGCACAGAGCCCGACGCGGGGCTTGAACCCACGAACCGCGAGATCATGACCTAAGCGAAAGTCGGACGCCCAACCGACTAAGCCACCCAGGCGCCCCTATAAGACATTTTTAAATACAGAGAAATATCACCCTGTGTCCCACTGTTAGCATTTTGGTACATTATTGTCCAATCTGTTTTTCTCTTAGGCATTTTTACATAGTGTTAAGCATATTGTGTGCATATTTATATAAACATATATAATTTTGTACCCTTCTTTTTCCTCTTAGTATTTTGTCATAAACACTTTTGTCCTGTTTCAAACTCTCTATAAATACCTTTAATAGGTGCATAAGTTTCCATTGTGTGTATTTAGCCATTTCCCATTTTTTCTTACCATTTCAAAAGCGAGCTCCATTTGCCTAGGAAGTCTTCCACCAGTCTTGTGAGACACCTAAAATAGTTTCTCTTCTGATGCCTGGTACAGGGCTGGTACATGAAATGCAATCAGTGCATGCATGTGTGTGCACGAGTGTGACGGGAAGCTAAGTCACTGTCCTGGGGTGGACGAGCCATGCCTCTCCTGGGGTAATTGAGGCAAGAGTGTCTGAACCACACATTCAGGTCAAAGGCTGGTGATTCAGGTCATTGGCACCTTCTGGATGCACAAGTGTCTGCTGTGAAATAACTGACATTCCATGGCATGGAAGTTTTCGGTAGTAGGGCCCTAGAGTCCTGGGTTGGTGACCTATCTCATTGCTACCTCTGTCCTCCTCTCTGGAAACCCTTTTCACCAGCCTGCAACCCATTATGTGATCTGAATACAGAAAAGGAGGTTTCTGGAGGTGTGTTCTCTAAATGATCAGTTCCAGGCAGAACTTTGTGGTTTGCTCCCCAGAGGGGCCCCCTGTGGGCAGGCAAGGAGCAGAGCCATGCCCTTCCCACCTCTACATCTTAGTTTTCCACTCTGAGAAATGAAGTTGCCTATGTCAATTAGGATCTTAACAGGTAAGGGACAGAAACCCCAAAAAGGCAGTGCAAGAGAGGTTAAAGAAGTGATTGTTTACAATGACATGAGCAGCAAGGTATGGTGATGCACCCACAACTCAGAAACCATTAGTACCCTGGAGTTGAAAGAGATGGGGAGGAGGCTGTTCAGAACCCAGTGAGAGGCTGCTGGCCATAAGCTGTGACCGTAAACCAAGATTTGGCATAGAAGGAGCTGGGGGAAATAAACCCCGAAGCCTCTTTCCTCTCATTTCCCATTCTCCTGCTGGTATGCTCTTTGGCAAATCCAACCAAGAGCCAGAAGCAACAAGGGAGGCTTGGTAATGTAGTCTGTCCCTGGCCAGTAACCCAAGGTCCAGAGCAAGGTGGAGATGGGTGGAGAGCAGATCTGGAGGGCAAATGGAAAATATCTAGCACTCAGCCCCCATTCTGCTTTTTTGTCAGGGAAAACCCCGAGGGCACCATGGAAACACAAAGTCTCATTGGCTACTGGATCTTAGTGTGATGAGGTCAATTCTGTTATATTTCCACTGGTAATCTAATGAAAATGTCGCCATCTATTCATGCTCTTTATCTAAGGTAGTGGAGAAAAAAATAAACTATTAACCCAAAACATAGGTGTTACAGTCTGCGCTGCAACTGGTTATGAGGAATAAGATGATAATCATGGCTTTGGTTGTTCACCGTCCGTTCCATGTGTCATTGATTTCTGCCAACACCTTGACTGGTTGGCTTATATGTTTTTAACTTGGTCATGTGACCTAAAACTTTTGTTCATACTGGATCAAGATATGGTTGAGTACTTGAATGAGAGCCTTTGTTTCTGTCACCATGGCTACTTTTTACATGGGCCTATGGATCAAGTGTGGGGTGTTTGGGCAAGTCGGTGATTGGCATACACAAAGACAGATCATTTCATCCATCTCATTACAGAGAGCCTTTTGTGCCATGAATGCCCTTTGGTGAGTGTACCTGTGGGACATGGATGTCTTCACACATACTCTAAACTCACTCTGAGTGGCTCATTCTTTGTCACCAATATTTCAATCTTATTCTTTCTTTGTTTCTGACTAGCTGTCTACCTATTAGTGACTGACTAACCAGTATATATGTATTAGGCTCTTTCTCCTTCCATGTGATATGGACAACTACATACATTTCTTGAGTTTCTGAATAGGGAGGATTTCCTCTCACCATTATCTTCCAGGGTCCCCTTGAGTGGAATTGCAGTCTATTCTCCATTTACTTCCGAGTTGTTTCAACATACTGTGAAGTCACCAACAAATCAGGCCATACTTGCCCCCACCACACTCTCTCTTGATTGTAGAGCCCTCCCTCTGAGGCACAGGTGTGGTTTGAGGCAGGCATAGTGAAGCAGTAGGTGTAAGTGCCCTGGGAATCTGAGTTATCTGCTGTACAGTCTACTCTTACCTTCTAGACCTGTTCTGCTTGATCTTATATCTTGATCTACACACCACTTCCACTTGACAATGGAATTCTGCTGTGTACTTCTAATTTTATGGTTCATCATATCATAGAACACTCAGTTCATGAATGGTGGTTTGAGACACATAGTCACTTGGTGTCCTGTGGTCTGGTATTGAGTCTTTTCCATGGCTTCCATAGGAAACCAGAAGCTGCTTTACACATGGAGTACTATTATTAGTAGAATTATTATTCTAAAACCTTGGGACCTGTGCTGTGGTTTTCCTATTAGGGCTTGATAAAGACTCTATATGACATCTCTGTGTGCCACAGAATTGAATTTGCTGGGTTGCCAAATAACAGGGCAGCAGGGCGGCTTGTAGCCAGGACCTTCTGTAAAAACTTCTCTTGATCCAGACTGCTCTCAAAACTGGAAGACTTACCACTTATGAAGCAAGAGGTCAGAGCAAGATGCCCAAATTTGTTATGTGTTTCCTCTACAATCCAGAGTGACCTACTCAAGTGTTATGCTCTTCTTTATGGTGAATCGTGGAAGGAAAAAGCATTTTTGTCATTTTAGAGGGGATGTCCCTTGATGTTTTAGACTGCTACACCCTTAGAAGTTTCACTTAATGTGTCAGGTTCTTAAGTTTTTTCAGGGTTTATCACTTATTTTCTGGCATGCATATGCATTGCTAAAATATGCATGGTGCTTACTCATTCCTTCTCAACAGGTCCAATTAGCATAATTATACCAATATAATAGACTATTGTGATTTTCTGTGGTATAGCAAGACTAAATTGTGACAGAGAACAGACTATTGTAATAGAACGGGAGAGCTGGCAGAACTTTAGCATAAGATTGTGAGAGCATACTGCTACCCCTGCCATGTAAAAGCAAATGGCTTCTGATTTTTTTTAATGAACTAGGGTTTGCTACCTCAGTAACTGCACACCAGACTTCTGTGCAAGGGAAATATGGCCCCCTTTTGTGAGGATGAGGTTCTGCTTCAACAAATGAGGAAATTTTAAGAGGATACAGGGTTCAAAGTTCTCATCTCCCTAAATGTCCCCATCCCATGTACCAGGGTCTTATATTGTCTCCACCAGTTGCCTTTACGTTAGCACAGTGTTTTGCAACCTCAACCCTGTTGAGATTTTGGGCTAAATAATTATGTGTGGGGGTAGGGGTAAGGGATGGTTATTGTGTGCATTGTGAGATTTATGTATTTACTGTATTTATGGTATCTATGGTCTCTTTCCACTAGATATCAGCAGTACTGGCCACAGTTGTGGCCATGCAAAATGTCTCCTACCAAATGTATCCCAATAGGCAGATTGGTTCCAGGTGAGAATGACTGCCTTAGCATAAGTGACCTGGCAGAGATAACTCTTAATTGGTACTGAACTCTGTAATGCTTATACTTAGGCTTTATGACTGAGCCTCAGCCATATCTACCCTGCAACACAGATAATGAGATGTTCCATCCAAACCTGCCTCAAAGTCTTCCTGATTTTCTACCTGTTTTTTTACTGAGGGATTCAAGGTTTTCATTTTGTCCTTCTCTGTGTGAATTCTCCCTATAGCAGTCAGAAGCATTTGGCTCATCTCAGGGTTTTTGCAGTCGCCACTGTCCCTTGATGACAGAGTACCAGAGCCACCTTGGCTCCCAGGACTCTGTCTTCCACCTGTGCCATCTTGTGCCATCCCGGTGATTTGGTGATGTGAGTACTTGTAATGGCATTGCCTACCACAGATTACCTCTCTCCCATCTACCCTTTCAAAGAAGTTTCCCCAGGCTCTCATCAAATTGGTGAATACTGCAATCCTCATGTCCCATTGTTAGGCTCTATTTCCTGGGGCCACTTCCAGAGCCAAGTAAGAGAAAAATGGCACACTCAAAAAAGTGACTGAGGAGTGGTTAAGGAAAGGACTGTTGGTAAAGGTGGGAGCAGGATGCAGGGAATCAACAAAAAGATGGTGAAGCAGCAACTAGTAAAAGCAGAAGTCCTTACCTCCCCTGGACTGGAAAAGGGGAGGGTAGGAGCTGTCTTAGAACCAGTGGGAGCTGCAGGCATGGGAGAGTCTCTGTCTGCAGCCTTAGGTAGGAATGTGGCTGCTGTAACATTGCTGCCTGGAGGGAGAGAATATGAGGGAGTAGTGTTCTAGCTTCCTTCCCTTCCTCCTCTCGCATCTCCTGGGGCCTCATTTTGGCTGGACGGGAAGCCCATGGGGAATGAAACCCATTTATGCAATTTTGGCATGTCAGCCTCCCTGAGGGCACATAGCAAGAGTGGAGAAGTCTGGAGAGGAATATGGAGGGCACACCAGGAATGTGGCTCAGCAGGGTATTTTTTGTTTATTTCATATGGATATTAAAATTCATTTATTAAAAACTATTTTAATGTTTATTTTAGAGGGAGAAAGAGAGAGAGACAGAGCATGAGCAGGGGAGGGGAAGAGAGAGAGGGAGACACAGAATCTGAAGCAGGCTCCAGGCTCCGAGCTGTCAGCACAGAGCCCGATGCGGCGCTTCAATTCACGAACGTGAGATCGGTGACCTGAGCTGAAGTCGGAAGCCTAACCGACTGAGCCGCCCAGGCACCCTTAAAAACTTTATTATTTGAGTAGAATTGACACACCATGTTACCTTAGTTTCAGCTGTACAGCATAGTGATTTGACAAGTTTAGATGTGATATTGTGCTTACTACAAGTGTAGCTACTATCTGTCACCGTACAACACTGTTACAGTATCACTGACAGTATCCCCTATGCTGTACCTTTTATTCCCGTGGCATATTCGTTCCATAACTGGAAAGACCATATCTCCTTCTTTCCTTCAGCCGTTTTGCCCAAGCATCAATCTCTTTTATCATGTCATCGTTTTTTGCATTAATTTAATCTCTCAGCGCCCAAAAGAATTTTAAAAGTTACAATCAATTTTGAGTGGTATGTAATAAGGACATAATTTTAACATCAAAAATGGGACCAGTATTATTGTTTATTTCAAGTTTATTCCACAACTAGAATTTAATGATATTTTTTAATTAAATTTTTTTAATGTTTTTTATTTTATTTCTGAGAGAGAGAGAGAGAGAGACAGCGTGAGCAGGGTTGGATCAGAGAGAGAGGGAGACACAGAATCAGAAACAGGCTCCAGGCTCTGAGCTAGCCGTCAGCACAGAGCCCAACGTGGGGCTCGAAACCACGAACTGTGAGATCATGACCTGAGCTGAAGTTGGACGCTTAACCGACTGAGTCACCCAGGCATCCTTAGAATTTAATGATATTAATTACCTTTTAGAGATCTAAACTTTTTTCCCATTTAACAACCGATAATAATTTAATAATAATAAAAATAATAGCTAACATTTATTTTGTGCTCTCTATATATTAGGTATCATAGTAAGTACTTTGCTGGCTTTAATTAATTAAAACAGTTTTTTTAATGTTTATTTTCTTTTTTTTTTGAGATAGAGAGAGAGGGAAAGAGACAGAGTACAAGTGAGGGATGGGCAGAAAGAGAGGGGGAGACACCGAATCCTACGCAGGCTCCAGGCTCTGAGCCGTCTGCATGGAGCCTAATGTGGGGCTCCAACCCACAAACTGTAAGATCATGATCTGAGCCTAAGTTGCTTAATTAACTGAACCACCCAGGTGCACCTTAATTTAAAAAAAAATTTTTTTTAATGTTTTATTTGTTTCTGAGAGAGAGAGGGGCAGTGAGAGAGAGAGAGAGAGAGAGGCAGTGTGAGCAGGGGAGGGTCAGAGAGAGAGGGAGACACAGAATCTGAAACAGGCTCCAGGCTCTGAGCTGGTTGTCAGCACAGAGCCCGATGCGGGGCTCAAACCCACGAACCGTGAGATCTGACCTGAGCTGAAGTTGGACGTTTAACCGACTGAGCCACTCACGCACCCCCTTAATTTTTAAATTAGATAAGAAAAGTATGCTTTGCCAACAAATAAATTGTGACATCAGTCATGTTTTTTGGGGACTGAATATACATTAAAGTACAGATTTAACTATGTTGTTCGAAATCCAAAAGACAAAAGCTGCTTTCGTGACCTGGTGTTTTGGATTCTCTCATTTTGCACTAAACAAACAACCCAGAGATTTATTTTGGCAATGTTTGTGTTATGTGTTAAATGACAAGATAGGAGAGATGGCATCATGCTGTTATATGTAAGCACTTTGCCACTAATAACATATTGCATGTATGGGCAGACTTTATTCTCAACAAGTGAAAAGCCAAATTGGATACAGTTGTCACTACATTTTCTTTTCTTTTCTTTTTTTAAAAATTTTTTTTAATGCTTATTTATTTTTGAGAGACAGAGAGAGACAGAGCATGAGTAGGGGAGGGGCAGAGAGAGAGGGAGACACAGAATCTGAAGCAGGTTCCAGGCTCTGAGCTGTCAGCACAGAGCCTGATATGGGGCTCAAACTCATGGACCACAAGATCATGACCTGAGCTGAAGTCGGACCCTTAACTGACTGAGCCACCCAGGGTCCCCACTATATTTTCTTTTCAGACATTCAAATTTTGAAGTACTAAAGATAGCTAGATGTACTATATGTGACTTCTGATCAGATAGCTACAACTTACCTACCTGGCAAAAACCATCCTACGGTGATTTTGCAGAATTATTACAGTTTTTTACAGTCTTCATTAATTTGTTGTATTTTAACATCAGTGTTTCCTATGCTTCCTGACTTTAACCAATGGCCCATTATGAGCATAATGAAATAATGTATGGCTGAGAATAGGACATTTAAAAAGAGTATAATGATCGAACCCACTGTGGCAGTTAGCACTTTTTCAGCTAAGTTACAAATCGATGGTGAAACTGATTTGTTAGCAGGTTCATCTGACCTCCATTATGGGCCATTCTTGTTCCTCAGTGCACATTAAGGAGTTCTTTAAATTTTAAGGAATTTTTTTGAATTAATTAATTTTTTGAGAGAGAGAGAGAGAGAACAAGCAGGGGAGGAGCAGACAGAGAGGGGGAGAGAGAGAATCCTAAGTAGACTCCCCACTGTCAGCACAGAGCTCAGTGTGGGGAATGAACTCATAAACTGTGAGATCATGACCTGAGCTGAAATCACGAGTTGGATGCTAGGGGCGCCTGGGTAGCTCAGTCGGTTAAGTGTCTGATTTTGGTTCAGGTCATGATCTTATAGTTTGTGTGTTTGAGCCCCATATCATGCTCTGTTCCTCCCCCACTGGCATTCTCTGTCTCTCTCAAAAATAAATAAAAATTAAAAAAAAAAAAAAAGAGTTGGACACTTACCTGACTGAGTCACCCAGGTGCCCCGAGGAATTGTTTTATGTATTTTTTTTAAATGTAAGTGGAATCCTTGTTTATGAACATGAGCCCTTGCTACTATCTGTAACACCCAAAAGGTTTGTAGATGGCTATTCGCTTAAGGCTGCACAGGGGTGCCTTTGGGGCTGTTCTGGTTTTGCCGCCGATGCTGTGGACCTGCATACTAGCTTTGCAGGAGGCAGGGCGGGGATGACGTGGCCCCACAGAGTAGATGGGCAGTTCCCCAGAGCCCTGGCATCCAGCCTGCCAGAGCTGGAAGAGGTGCTGAGGTCATAGGGCCCATACGCCTTTGATATTCTGTACTGAGGAAGAAGCAGTCCCAGAGATGTAGGTGTCAGAGCTGTGATGAGTGCAAACACTGTCTCTTCTCTCCTTTTAAATGATCCCAGAAAATGTACATTTCTGGGGCACCTGGGTGGCTCAGTTGGTTGGGCGGCCAAGTTCGGCTTAGGTCATGATCTCACGGTTCGTGAGTTCGAGCCCTACATAAAGCTCTGTGCTGATAGCTAGCTCAGAGCCTGGAGCCTGTTTCAGATTCTGTATCTCCCTCTCTCTCAGACCCTCCCCTGCTCACACTGTCTCTCTCTCTCTCTCTCTCTCTCTCAGAAATAAATAAAACATTAAAAAAAAGAAGAAAATGTACATTTCCCACCTCACTGGGGGATCTCAGCTGTTCATTTCCTGTGTCAGGCATGATGGCTGTCTGGGTCAGCTGTGCCATCAGGTCTGCTGAGGCTGAGTGGATGGATGGCAAAGGTGGGCTCTTCTGTCTGGAATCCAGGAGGGATTTCACATCCTCACCTCTGATGGGTACCTGGGGTCTGTTGAGCCGATTTAGGTACATAGGGTTCTTCTGAGGATTTCGACAGCAGCACTCAAGGAAACTTCTTTGAAGCCAGGAGCTGCTGGGAAGACAGAGAAACTGAGATGAACAGACTCTGTCCTAGTTGGAGAAGCAGTGTGGCTTTCCACACAACAATCTTTGTGATCCACAGAGGACAGACTGAGAGGGCCTTGAATGCAGGCCACAATGGCTGTCTTTCTCCAGCGTCAAGGTGCCCCAGCAGCGGACTGACTTCCTTGCACTGAAACACTTTTCAAAGCCTTTTAAATTAGATCTTTATTCTCTTTTCCCTTTTTTCCATAACAGAAGGCTCTCTGTTCTCTGAGGAAAGATTCAGGGTAATCTTTTTGCTGGCGGGCAGCTCTGTCTGCAACCCTGCGTAGCAGATAAGCCAGGCCTGCGGTGGTGGGGCATAAAGAAAACTTTGCACGAAGGATGAAACTCTCTCTGCACTCGTGCTTGTAGCGATGGCAGGTCAAGTGTTCTGATTCTGACAGTTTTCTTCTGCAAAGTGTAGGGAAAATTCCACTCCCACTCATTCAGGGAATTCTCTGGTCTCTCTCTTGCTCTCTCAACTCAGGCTCAGGCTGAATGCCAGCTCAGGGTGGCTGCTGTTTCGTGGGTCCCTTTGAGTGCTGGTTCCTGCCCTTTGTGGGTTCACAGAGCCCTTTGGGAGTCATGGAAAGCCATGGAACATCTCCACAAAATGCTCACTGCTCAGGCACCCGGGGTTCTGTGAACACTTCGGCTGTGGGGCTTGTGCTCACAGACTCTCCAGAAAATCCATACACTTAGGTTGAGGACAATAGCAGTAGCGCAGGGTCGGACCCATCCCCAGGAGTAGGCCGCTACCAGCTCCCTGGGGATGGATGGATGGACAGAGGATGGCTCTGCCGGATGTGGGCCCCCTGTGGAGGACCGTATGTAAGGCAGATCTGACTGTTAAAAATCCTCTACTTGGTGTTTCTTTTTTTGGGCTCCCAACTTTTCCCCCGTTTCACTGACTCATATTCTTCCTCCTCTTTCGTCAACACAAGTATTTTTCGCAGTTCTAGTGGTGGACGCTGTCCCTCCTCTTTAAATCTTCTCCTTTTTGCCATTGATTTCCCAGTGTGTTTTCAGCCCCATGTTCTCTCTTGAGCTCCACACTATTTCCACCTGCCTCGAAGATGCCTCACAAACCCACCCTCCCTCCTGAGCCCCGCCTGTCTTGTGGCCCACCCACCAGGTCCTTTCTCTGGATTGCTTCTCCATGCTGATGGCCTGCGGGAACGATGGGAGTCACCCCAGCGGCCTCCTGGGCCCCCTGCGTGTGTGTGTGTGTGTGTGTGTGTTCCCTTCCCTCTGCCCCGGTATCACGGCCTGGTTCCTGCCCCACTCTTACCCTCTGGAAAGTTGCAGGATTCTCCCGTGCACCTCTTAGCTGACTTGTCCTTGGCACCCTATGCTGAATTGTGGCCCTCCTACCTCCTCCAGGCTTCAAAACCTTGTTTGCTCCCCAGTCCCTGTAGACCAGGGAGACCCTGGCACAGGTGCACTCAGGGCTCCCCAGGATCAGGACCCGCCTTTTCAGATGCCATGGACCCCATGCTCACATACCTTAGGTCTCAGTATATCACCAGGTGCACCGTCCTCTGCCTGCCAGCGTGTGCCTCTCTGTGTCTCAGTGCCCACTGCACGGATGTGTGAATGCTGGCTCTGGCAGTAGAGCCCTCTCTGCCAGGGCAGAGGGTAGGCTAGAAGTGCCGGGAAACTGATGACTCCCTCACCCGCCAGAGCAACCTCGACACAGGAATGACCAGAGGGTCATTCCACCAAGGGTGCCTGGGTGGCTCAGTCGGTTGAGCGTCTGACTTCAGCTCAGGTCATGATCTTGTGGTACATGGATTTGAGCCCCACGTCAGGCTCTGTGCTGCCAGTATGAAGCCTGCCTGGGATTCTCTCTCTCCTTTTCTCTCTGCCCCTCCCCCACTCATGCTCTGTCTCCCTCTCTCAAAAATAAGCATTAAAAAAATGACTAAAGGGAGTTGACAGGTAAATACCCTAGCTTCCTCATCCCTTGGGTGGGATAACTCTGAGGGGAGTGTTCTGCATTGGGTTCCAGAGTTGGCAACAAAGCTAAGCTCCAGCAGCCTTCAGGACTCTGGTATTCCCTGGAACATTCCAAATATCCTCCTTACACTCAAGTTCTTATTTCAGGGCCTGCTTCGGTGGTGGTGGTGGGGCGTCCATATTAAGTCACCAGCTGACCTTTTCCCAACTACCTCCTCGCAAAGCCTCTGCCATTCCCTGTGCATGGTGTAGTTCCAGTTGTCTTTGTATCTTGGCTTGGGTCAGGTCCTCTACCTAGGATGTGTCACCGCTTCTGTCTTCTCGAATCCTACCATTCTTTAGCTTCACTTAAAAGGTGGTGTCTTCTGGGAAGCCTTCCCAAGGACTCCAGCTAGCACTCCCACAGCACTTACTGCTGACTCCCTTCTCTCCATTATACCGTTGTTTATTGGATTTGGTGTCTGTCTTTTCTGGAGGCATGAGGCCTTTTGAAAACATGTTTTTATTCACCCAGAGCCTGGCATTTGGACCTTCAATGAATGCTTGTTGAATTAAGCTCCCTTAGGTGCCCCAAATCACTGTGACCTCCTTACTTTACATTCTGAGACTTAGATTCTGAGACTCATGGGTGGGGTGCTCTCCATTTTTTCTTAACTTGGAGGCAAGTTCAGCCTTCGCTTCTGAATTAACCCCCAAACTAGAGGCAACCAGTATGTTTATACAGTGAACTATGCATTAGACATGGGGGCCATAGGGATCATATGAAAGCTCATGGGTGAGTCTTAAATTCAAAATGCTTACTTAAACTCCTTAGTCTAGGAGTTGGCAGACATTTTCTTTAAAAGGTCAGAAAGTAAATTGCATGATCTTTGATAGGGCTTCTGTCCCTTCATCTTCTTCTTCTTTTCCCCTACCCCTTCCTCCTCTTCCTCCTTTTCTTTATGACTCCTTACATATTTAAGAACCATTCTTAGTTCTCAGGCAGTGCACAAACAGGCTGTGGGTTGAGCCCTGCATAGTTCAGTGACTCATATAGGCAGCATTTATTGAGCGCCTACTCTGTGCCTGAGCCCTTTTTGGGAAAGTTATGCCTTCTGACGGTCCCCTCTGAGGCTGGGTACATCCCTGGCAGGGTGGGAAGGATCCCCAGGAATCTAAAATGAGTTGACCACAGTGCTGACTGTGGCCACAGGCTGGGGACAGTGCAGGGAGGACCTCTTTCCCTGTACTGTCGCTGTTCTTTCTCTGCATGGCTGCCTTCTAGCAGCAGGACTTACTTAACTCGAGTGAGATTTTAATTTCAGCTGGAGGTCATCGGTCCCTTCATTCATAAAGGACTGCCCCATCTGACTGTATTTTCTGTGTAATGGTGTAATCTTATCTCCGCTTTCCCTTTAGAGGTTGACTTTGTATTAACTCCCTACCAGGTCCCAATCCTTCACCTCTTCCTGGCCACATTCGCTCCATGGGTTCCTCCTGTTGTTACTTCCTCCCTCGTCCACTGTTCTTCACCTCTGCCCCTCCCTTCCTGCCTGTCAGGAGCCTCAGGGCTCTGCATTGTCACAGGGCCAGATGTCAGCCTGGCCTCACAGCCATTCATTGACGGTGATCCAGCGCTGTTTCGGACTCAGAATTCCCTGAATGTTGGAGCCCTGCCCTGTACTATTCATCATGGTGGGTGCCCTTGTGATGCATTAGATACCTGCCCTGGGTGTCCTTGCCCTCTTCACCTCCAAGGGTTTAGTCATGCACTAGTTCATTTGGTCTTTGTAATAGGTAAGGGAAGAGGATTTTCCTCAAAAAATGTTCTTAGAGGCACAGATGCACGATTAAGTAGAAACCTTAAATCCACCCTACCCACTGGCTGTCTTCACTTATAGTTACCCATTCTACAGAAATCCACTCTCACAAAAAGGAGAGATTAATTTGCACATTCCAAAGTTTCCCTTGGTTTGCCAGAGAATTCATTGCCAGCTTTTATAAAGTAGTGAGCTCCCTTAGTGCATTTTAAGTGGTTTTATTTGCAAGAGTTTGATTCAGGGATAAGTTTTCAGGCGCATAGGGAGTGCATAAAATGAGGCATATTCATGCTCACCTGGAGAAAATTGTTGCCCCACGTATGTGAGGAAAAGATCATTTGCAAGTTTAATGCAGATATTCTACCCCCAAATCCCACAGGGCAGTTCGTTCACATCCCAGAATGCAGATTTCTCCTACTCTTTTATCTTAAGAAGCTCACCTGTAGGAATCTGTCTTTGGAATACAGGAAGGTCAAGATGTGAGGCTTCAGGTTGAATGGGATTATGATCCATTGAAGGAATTCAACAGATCATGGTGGTATTTGAACAGAACCCTTGGAGCACTCTACCCACTGAAGAAGGCCTTATATCAGATTTCTCTCTTTGCTTAGAGGTTCCTAACCTGGTGTTCTCAGACCCCAAGAGGTCCACCCGTGGGCTTCAGAGATCCACCAGCCATCTAAGAAGGCATGACATTTTAAGTGCCTGTGTTTATGTGCATTCTTTTGGGGAGAGTCTAAGGCTTTCTTTGGATGTGCAAAGGATTTGAGACCCTAAGAAAAACTGTAGCAGTCTCAGGAGACGAGATGCTCCAGGAGGGTGGGTCTTTTGGCTCATTCTCTGCTCAATCCCAGTTCCTGGAACTGTGCTCAGTGACTAGTTGGTGCTCCACACACATATGTGTGTTGATAGATTCAATACGTGAATGAATGAAACAGCAGCACAAGAACGTGAACCTGGGCTGCTCTGTGATTTTAGAGCACTCTGCCTGGTCTTCCTCCCAAAGGAAAGAGGCTGCTTTGGTTTTCCAGGAAGGCTGGGCTGGGGGCTGTGCACAGAGGAGAGAGGAAAGGCTGTGTCCCCCAAAGACTCAGAGCGTGAATCAAAGACCCCAACTGCCTCACAAGAAATCTCAAAGCAATAACCAAAGCAAAGACTGCAAGAGGAAAGACAAATTGGATTTTCTGAGGCTCTCTCTCTGAGCGGCTCCTTCTGAGCCTGGGGAAGGTTCATGCTTTGGCCGGCCCTGATGCTGGTGGCAGGGAACCTGGTGCAAAGCATTGACTTCTGAGGCGACTGTGCTGGGAAGCAGCTGCCTCAGGCTGGTTTGGGCTCTGACTCTAGTGAGGAGAACATGGGCCAGGCTGATGCTGTGTGCCTCTGCTCCAGAAATGAGCACTGCCAAGGGCTACCTTGGGCACCGAAGGAGGCCGTCTGTTGAGGTAGAAGAGTCACAGAACAAAGGGTCACAGGGCCTGGCTTCTAGGTTTGACTCTGGCTCACGGCACACCTTGGATCACCTGCTTCCCCCTCTGGATTTCAGTCTCTCTTTCTATAGAAGAGTTAGCATTGTCTGTTTTTATCCTTCCCAGGGTTAGTTGGGGGAGGTGCACAGGAGTTGTGACTGGGTTTTATAAACCGTAAAATGCAGAAGGCAGAAGGTGCTTCGGGAGACAGGAAACCAGCTACATGTGCTGGGCACGGGTCCTCCTGTCTGGGGCCTGGGTCAGTGTGGTCATACATTGTAGTCAGCTGGTCAAGCAGATGCTCCTGGTGAGCAAGAGCTGCTTGGGAAGAGCATGGAGGTCAAAGTCGGCAGGAGTCTGGGAATGCATGAAGTGGGCTCAGAGGGGATGTGGTGCTGTCCTGAGAGACTCATTGGTTACTGAGGTGAATGGAGCTAGGGCTCCATCTGTGCCCACAGCTGATGATCTGGTTCTTTTCAGAGAGTAAGAGTTAGTTACTAGAGCCACTTAATTAATTCCAAAATGCTGAGCTGAGCAAGACTGGCTTAGCCCACTCATGATGACAGAGCAGGTGCTAACTCTTCTCCAGGGTGAATATGGCCGGTGGCCCATACCAGAGTTGTGGACATTTTCCAGTTCATAGAGGAATTTGTGCCCAAAGTATCTGGAGGAATTGTCTGATTCAGAATCCTCGAAGGGAGATGAGTAATTCTCAGCATCTTGAGGTTTGGTTTAGACTGAATGACACTGTAAATAGTGCTTCTGAACACTGAGGCTCTTTCCAAGGGGGAGGGTAGCACCATCAGGAATGAGATGAGGCCCCACTGACTTGGATGTTTAGTACCGTCCTGCTCAGAAGCAGGAGGAGAAGGACATTGTGATTGCCCACCAGCACCTGTCCCACCTTCCCCCAGGTATAGCAGCCTCATGGTTAGTGGCGGGGGGGGGGGGGGGGGGGCGGTGAGGGGGTGGGGAGGGACTCTGACTGGTCCAAGTCAGTCAGGGAAAACCTACTCCCTACCTTGCTGAAGAAATAGATGGAGAAATGGTCCCATCAAAGTGAAGTTTAGGGCTTTAGTTCAGTGGCCTGAGAAATGACACTGTCTTCCCTCCGAATGTGAAAAGTGAAGTGTGAGGTCCTTGTTGCTGTTGGCAGCCATTTTGTGATTATGAGGAAAACTGATCTGAAGACAAAATTAACACATGGAGGGGCAGCAGAGCAAATAGGATCGCAAAGAAATGAAGCTGGTCTTCCCCGAGACATAAATCAATAAAGCTCCTTTATCATTCAAGTCAATTAGAGTTGGCTTTTCTGACTCTTGCATTGAGTGCTTTCTAATTGACATACATGGACATGTTGGTTCCTCAGTCTCTTCTCAATCCTAGAAGTCAATGATTTGACTTTATAGTTTAATTTCCTGGGTTAGACCCAAAAGCAGATAGAAATGAGCATGCAGGACTAATGTTCTTGGTCACTGGGACTTTGTGTCGGAGGTCGGAATGCTGGAAGCTGACCTGTGTCAGCACCTCTTTGATCCAGTCATCACAGATACCTCAGCAAGCTTGGAAGGATGCTCTTTCCATTGTTGGGGCACTGAAGTCTAGTGGCTGGTCTAGCCTTTGGTTTGTTTGGGGGGTGGCGATGGTCTAGCTCTAGAAGAATCCAACCTGAAAATTTACATTTGTTCTTTAAATGGTCTGTGGATTGGAAACTACTTGTGAATTGAGAAAATGATCTCTTCTAAGTTGTGTTCTTATCTCCCGGAGTCAATTATCCGTAAGTCTTAGAGCTCACTCTGGTACTTAAAATTGCACAGTTCCTAAGCCTGAATGTCAGAGGAAGTGAAACAAACAGGCTTCTGTTTTACAAATCCTCAGACATTTCCACAAAGGCTTCCTTAACTGTCTCTGACAGTAAGAAAATTAATAGATGCAGCTGACAGTGTGTAAAATGATCATGTGTGTCGAGGTCTCAAAGGATAACATAATGTCTTCACTAGAAACGACTGGTGTGTTGTGGGCTAGTAACGTAGGAGATGGATGGGTAGGAAGCCTGCCATGGGTTAAATGCCATCATTACAGGCTCTTTCAATCAGGAAATGCTGGCAAGCATCCCCAGCCTGCCTAACAGTGGGCTGGGGATGCAGAATACAGGTACGCTGGGTGAGGGTGAAGGAGGAAAGTGTCCCTCGACCTTGAGGAGCTGTCTGGCCAAGCGAGAAAGAGAAGGCACACATACTCAACAGCCAGGGCACACTTTGTGGCTGTATATGTTCTCGGAAGTCTGGAAGAAGGAAACAGTTGTTGAGATCTGGGCTTTCTCGGGGGAAATGGGGCTTGAATTAGACTTCAAAGGAATTGAGCAAATTATTATTTGGACTGGAATTATGTATTATCGAATGAACCTTGAAGCAGCCATTCATTGGCTAGAGCTTGGAGATTTTATTTACCGAGAATGTTGGAGTAAAATTTATTATAACAAGAATTGGCCTGCCCCGTATTTGTCCTATATTTAAAACATGTAATTTTTCACAGTAACAGCAGAGAACATGAAATTTAAATGTAGGCTTCCTTATGGAGTCCTGAAAATGACTTTTCTTCCTGGATGGAATTGGACTATTGACTGTGTTAGGTTTGGAGGTGATTGAGCAAATAGTATTTTCTATTTGATCTTATTATATTTTAATCACATTGCAAGAAATGTCAGAATAGTACAAAATGAGAAACTTCACAAGCTCATATTTCATTATGAAGTCAGTTTGTACAGAGCTCTGGAAAGGACCTCACTCACATTGATTTGCTGCGGTGATCAATTATAGCTCAGCTCTAACGGGCTGAAGCCAGTGTGCAAGGAGCTTCCGCCATGCTGAGCCTGAAGGTCACTTCTCCACATCCCTCTGCCTGGAGCCAGCCATGCTCCTCCCTGTTTTATGAGGTGACTTGAATCTGGTGGCCAGTGGATGAAATACCTCTCACTGTGGCTCTGGTTTGCTAACACATTAAGCCATCACGGCTGTACAAATACTGCCTGTGGGCTGAATTATATTTTGAGATACTCATTTTTCTTGTCCATTTTCCTCTCTTCCCTGTCTTCTTCCCATTCAAGAGGTAGCAGGTTTGGGGCTCTGTTGCCTCTGGGGAAGTGCTTGGCCAGGCTGCAAGCAAAAGTTGTCTGCATGACTTGTTGGCTTTTCTTTTCTAAAAGCCCAAAGCACATGGTGTAAGATGGGATTTTAGGGAAAAAAGGCAGGGTGCATGGGGGAGACAAGAAGTATTCCACCCGTCACCTTTAAATGGAGATTGCCTTGTCTGGGCACCCGAGGGCGGGTGACAAGTCCCAGATGTGATGTGTCTACAGAAGTGGGCCTACATCCTCAGGGTCCACATCCCTCCATGATAGCATGGAGTAGGCAGACAGTGGCAACTGTACCAGACAGAGGAGGTGATGAAGTCTGTGGCTAGTCAGTGATTCTGGTGGCACCAGAATAGTAGAAGCTCCAGAATGACCCTCTGGACACTTGATGGCCAGTGACTCTGTGGCTTCTGTTTACTACTGAAGAGATTGTGGAAAAGGCTGGCCATTCTGGTATCCTTGGTCCAACCTATCCCTCCTTGGGAGAGAGAGCCCACCTCTGCCAGCCCCTGTCGTCTCCAGGAGCAGTCCTTGTGATTCACTGATTTTCAGTGAGCCCTAGGGAAGCAGGGCTGGGGATGAAGGGGGAGGTGGAAAGAAAGTGCTCAGCCTGTCTGGTTCCTGCAAATACAACATTCAGTAGTGTTTTTCCTTCTGTGCTTATTAGCCAGAGAAGCATAACGAGAAATGCAAAAAATCATCCCCTCATGTCCTCTACAGAAGAACGTAGAGTGATCTGGTGCTCAAACAGTGAGCTAAGTAGTTCATGGGGCATCCGACAATGTTGAGGATCACTGTGTTTCTCTCAAAAAATGTAAAACATCCTGGGGCACCCAGGTAGTCTCAGTCAGTTAAGCATCTTACTCTTGATTTTGGCTCAGGTTGTGATCTGATGGTTCATGAGTTCGAGCCCTACATTGGTCTCCACGTTGACAGTGTGGGGCCTGCTTGGGACTCTATCTGTCTCTCTCTGTCTCTCTGCCCTTTTGCCCCCAAATAAATATACTTAAATTTTTTTAAAAACATCCTGTACATTCTGTCAGTGTGCTGCAGCATCTTGGAGGTGCCTTGGTGCACAGTTTGAGAAACTTAATAGGATTCTCTCGTATGAAAGTTATGTATACTGTTTAAAACTTTTTGAATAATTGCATGGCACTATATTTGTGTATACCACATATGGCTCAACCCTATTGTTGGACTCTGAGGCCATTAACGAGTTTTCTTTATTACAAATATTGCTATGATAAATACTTTGTTAGGTTAATCTTTGAGCACATTTCTGATTTCTTTTGCAGGATAAATTCCTGGATTGGGGTGGCTGGGTCAACGATAATCACACATTGAGGGCTGTTTTGTGCCAATTTATTCTCATACTGTATATGTACAGGAGAGCCTATTTTCCATACCCTCACCAACACAATGTATCATTCTTTTTCATCTTTGCCAGTCTGAAGGCAAAAGCTTGCTAATTTGTATTTCTTGGGTTATGAGGAGGCTTGAGCTTTTCCTATGGATGCTAGTCTTTTCTGAAATTTTTCTTTTTCTTTCACTCATTTTCCTATTAGGGTATGCCATGGCTTTAAAATATGCCTGCACAGCACTATCAACAATAGCCAAATTATGTAAAGAACCCAAATGTCCATCAACTGATGAATGGATAAAGAAGATGTGGTATATGAACATGATGGAATATTACTCAGCCATCAAAAAGAATGCAATCTTACAATTTTCAACAATGTGGACGGAGCTAGAATGTATTATGTTAAGTGAAACAAGTCAGCCAGAGAAGGACAAATCCCATGTGATTTCACTCACATGTGGAATTTAAGAAACAGAGCAAATGAAGATAGGGGAAGGGAAGGAAACATAAATAAAATAAAAACAGAGCAAGGCAAACCATAAGAGACTCACAATTATAAAGAACAAACTGAGGGTTACTAGAAGGGAAGAGGGTGGGGAGGGATGGGCTAAATCAGTGATGGGTACTAAGGAGGGCACTCGTGATGAGCACTGGGTGTTGTACGTAAGTTGTGAATCATTGACATCTGCTCCTGAAACCAGTACTGCACTATATGTTAACTAACTTGAATTTTAATAAAATCTTGGAAGTAAAAAATAAATAAAAATAAAATAAATGATACCTACACATTCTTTTTCATTTTTTTTCCCCAAAAGGTGGAGCCTGAGTCCGAACCTCTTAAATATGGGCTGGACTTAATGATTCACTGGTAAGGAACAGAATGGCAGAAGTGACAGGTGATGACATGTGACTTCCAACTCTTGACCAGAAAAGACAGTGCAATTTTTACTCTCTGAAATGGTTTGCTCCTTGGGAAGTTAGCTGCCATGTTGTGAGGACATACCAGCAGCCTTCTGAGTAAGTGGTGAAAACCACATGGAGAGGAACTGAGGTCTCCTATCTAAAGGCACCATCAACTTGCCAGACAGATGAGGCAGCCATCTTGGAAATGAGTTCTCCAGCGGCAGCCAAGTCTTCAGATGATCACAGCCCTGGTTGACACTTAACTGCACTGTCACGGGAGAGGAGTTTAGGTAAGGCCCCAGAGGTGGAGAACAAGACCTTAGCTGCCAAGTACCTCTTATTCTAAAGCCAAGGGTTAGACCTGTGTTGTCTAGTACAGTAGCCATCAGCCACACACGGCTACTGAGCACTGAATGTGGCTAGTCCAATCTGAGAGACACTGTAAGTGTCAAGTGTAAGTAAAAAATGCACAGGATTCCAGATATGTAGAATGAGGAAATATCTTGTTGTGAGGTTGTGAAATATCTCATTGGCAAATTTTTATACTGCTTACACACTGAAATGATAATATCTTAGTCATATTGGGTTATATAAAGTTAAGTCCAACAACAGGGTCCAGTAATATGTGATGTTTACAAAGGTAGTGTATGCACATTACTACGTTAACAGTAACTACAAATGGATGAAGTCAGTGATACGCTGATTCTCAGTCTGCCTGGGTTAAATTCTCAGAGTCTTAGCAGTCCTGTCTGCAAAATGGGGATAATAATAGTATGTGCCTCAGTGGATGGGTTATGAGGATGGAATCAGAAAATCCATGCGAAGGGTTCAGTGCAGTGCCTGATACATGGTAAGCATGTCATAATATCTGCAGCTTTTGTTTTTACTAATAATCAAAGGGGACATAAAGCTAAGTCAATAAAGCATCTTTATTGACTTCCTTGACTTGGAGTAACCAACCTGTGTGTTAAGAGGATGTGCATACAGTCCGCCTAATGAGCTGCTTTATCAGCTCTGACAGAGCTCTCGGATGCCCTCATTCCAAAGCACTGAGATTCATCTGCCATTCTGATGTGTCAAGCCCTTGGATTTGAAATCCCTTGTATGCTGTACAAATTAGTTAGCTTTATTTTATATTGTACACCTGTGGAGTTACCACCTCTTGACTTCAACTTTCAGATGTATGTGAAAATCATGCAAATGACGCTTCCCTGAATCAACTGGAGCCCTGGGCGTCTCTGAAGTCTCCACTGTCTTGCACACCATGCTCTATGTTTACTAGTTCCTTCAACTCAGGAAAGGCTCAGGGCACCCTCAATCATCCTCCCCACCATTTTGAGTGCTTTCTGAGGGTCCGGCCACCAGGCTCAGTTAGCTCAGCAAACATGTGTCCCACAGTGGTAGGTGTGTTTTCCTCTTTTCTCTGGGTTTAGCTAAGTCTCCTGGAGGTGGAGAATAAAACCTTAGTGCCAACCTCACGTTCTGAAGTCAGGGCCATTAGACCCATACTGTCCAGTGTGGTAGCCATCCAGCGAATGCAGCTCCTGAACACTGAGTGCAGTTAGTCTGACAGGCCCTGTGAGTATAAAATACACTAGATTCTTGTACCTTAGTATGAAAAAAAATGGCTGTAAATGATCGCACTAGTAAATTTTTCTATTGATTACACACTGAAATGGTATCTTAGTTCTTTGGAACTAGCTGCATAAATTATTAAACTTAGTCTCACCTGTTTCTTTTTACATTTTGAAGGTGGCTATTAGAAAACTTAAAATTATATGCAGGGCTCACATTATAGTTCTTGTGAACAACAGTGGGTCAGACTGTCTGTTCAGGACTTGCCAAAGAGGGGGGTTGTGTGGAGGAGGGGCTGGAGCTTCTGGAGTTTGCTGGGGCAGGTGGCCCATAGTAGGAAGGGAGTCACGCGGGGGCAGGGTGAGAGGGCCTCCTGGAAGAGCACTCTCAGAGAGAGACGAGCTGAATCCCAGCCCTATGGCCTGACTCCCAGACACTGCCTGCTGGGGGAGGGGCTGCAAGTGGACAGCAGAGGGAAGCACTGGCCAGACCAGAGGACTGCAGGCGACAGATCCCTTCTCCGTCCAGTGGTGGGCAAGGTATTTTTGAAAAAGAAAAGTAACTCTGCCCTCAGAACCCCCACAGAAGAACTTAGCATTTAGGACCTGCTTCCTCTAGATAGCACCGGAGACAAGTTACAGTGTGCCTTTTCTGCCTCTAATGTACATTCCCCTGTTCCCCTTCCAACCTGGAGGGCCTTTTTGTCCACTGGGTGTGTGAGGGGAGCAAATTGGGGTATAGAGAAGGCCCTGTTAACCCCTCTCCTATGCAGACCAGGGCTAGGTGAAGGGGAGCTCTTGAATTGGATGAGTTAGGCTTTTATTATCACACCGGTTTTTTGGTTGTGTTTTCTTTTTTTCTTACTGTAAACCTGGTGAAAAAGGCTGTTCAGTTTTATTCTGTCCATCTCTTAACTCAGTGGCTGGAGTGAACTTGCTAATATGTGGGTTGAATCAAGTCCCTCCTCTGCTCAGACCTCTCCAGAAGCTTCCCTCTCACTACGAGTATAAGCCAGACAGTCTCTGGGGCTCAACATGAGCCAGCCCCGATGACCCTTCCCTGCCACACCCTCTACTGCCATCCCTCCCACCCTAAGGCTGGTGCACAAGCTCCCTGGTGCCCAGGCACATGCACAGCCCAGCACTGTGCACCTGCCCCTGCTCCGCCTGGAGTGCTCTTACCTGATGTATAGGCGCAGCCTGCTTCCTTTCTGTTTTGACTCAAACACAGGTTTCCCAACCTGATAACCCCACTTTCCCAGCTGCCCCCCATCCCATGTTGTTGTTTCACTGTGTACTATCTCTCTGGCCCCTGGCCTGGAAGCTCTGTGAAGGCAAAAAGGTTCTTTTGTTGTGTTTTGCTGCCAGTTTTTTTCATTTCTCCATTGATGCAATGAGGGACATAGTAGGTGTTAGTAATATTTGCAAGTGGTTTAATGGTGGCCAGCAAACAGCTACAAGATATTCCAGAGGTTTCCTCCCAGGGCCGGAAAGGCAGACCGAACACAGAAATGATTCAAGGAAGCAGCATGAGCAAGAAGAAGATTGTTCTATGCTTGTACTGCCACATACTCCTTGTGGGGTCCAAAGCACATTGGAAAGGCAGTCTGAACCCCAGAGGTGCCCAGGACCCCATAAAGCAGTAAGAGCTATGGCCCAGGCTGGGAAGGGAGCTTTGGGAAGTGAGCTGGGGCTGGATTTTGTAGAAGCAAGTAGAGGCCCATCAGGCAGGAGAAAGGGAGTCCACATTTTAGTCAGCAGTGTGTGCTCTGATTTGAGGTGTGATGAGATATGGGGTGGGGTCTGGAGTGTGTGAGAGGCAGGCGGGGAGGGGAGGAGAGGAGAGGATCTGGGGTCTGATAGAAGAGGGCTTCTGTTTTGCTGCGTTGGATTCAGGGCCATTTCTCAGCCCAAAGAGCTGGTGAGGCAGATAACGAGGGCATCCAGGGTTTAGCATGTGGAGGGGCAGGGTCATTGCTGCTGCTGCTGTCCCGGGACCAGCTCTTGGTCATTAGAATGTTTAGAGGGAATAAAAATGATACTTCTCGCCAACTGGGATAGAGGCAGGGTGCTAATCTGGTGATGACATTCCATTCCCAGGAACATAGACCTGTAGTCACAGTTCAGCACTGGATGGAGGTCCCATTGGAAGACATGATGGGATGTCTTCATGGATGTGTTGTAGCTTGATGGTGTACCCGTCAGAGTCTGACTTTTGATGTCCAGGTCATGGCAGCCATGATCTCTTACTGGCCCATGCCATAGATTGGCTCTTTCTTGTATTTTGGTTCTCATCGGTGGCAGGCACCTAACACTCTTATAAACATGTTAATTCTATTTGGAGAGACTGATATTCTTGTGGTACCTTCTCAATATGAAGGCAAATGGGGGAGATTGGGGCTGAGGGTTAGTTAGCTATTGCCATAATAAAGCTTTATAACAAGATTTCAACAACCTCAGTGCTTGGCCACAAGCACTCTCAGCCTCAAAAGTCTTTGGGTTGAATGTGGTTCACTTCATGTAGGCTGCACGTGGCTGGGTGGGGATGAGGACACTTCATTAGGTTCAGGTCTGTTCCATGTGTGTGCCTCCTGAGGCCCAGACTCAGGGGACAACAATCACCTGGAGTGGGCTCTTCTCATGATTTATGAAGAACATGAGTCAAGCTAAGCCGCATTCATCTCTTTAAGGCCTCTGCTCGGGTCACTTCTGCTAATCTTCTCTTGGGTGAAGCAAGTCACATGACCAAGCCCGGCACCATGGAGGCAGGGAAGTATAGTCTGCCCACATTGGAGGGGAGGAAATGAACGGCCAAATTATCACAGTCTGCAACTTGAATCACAAAGTTTAGAGATTAAGGGTTTTGTCTCTGGCATTAGCAAAATCTTTCTCGGAGACTGTGCTAAGCTGAAGGAGGGCTTCCCAAACTTGTCCTTGTCCTAATCCCTGGAACTTGTGCTGTGTCACCTGGCAAAGAGGACTTTGCAGATGGGGTTAAGGTGACAATCTTGAAATGTGGAGATAGGATCCTGGATTATCTTGGTGAGCCTGATATAATCACAGAGGAGTTTATCAGAGGAGGCAGGAGTCAGAGAGGAGGCTCTGTCACCATGTGGTGACAGAATAGAGTTGGAGAGAGAAGAAGTCTTGCACTAGTTTTAAAGATGGAGGAAGGGGCCACCAGCCAAGGAGAGCAGCCAGCCTCTAGAAGCTGACCTGAAAGTGGATTTTCCCCTGGAGCTTCCAGAAGGAACCAATCCTGCTGGTCCAATCAGCCCTTAGAGAGTTTAGCTCTCTAAGATGTATTTCTTCTGACCTTCTGACCTTCAGAACTATTAAGAGAATAAAGCTATATTGTGTAAATCACTGAGTTTGTGGTAATTTTTAAAACGTGTATTTTTGTAAGTTTTAACAGACTCCCAATCTTGAAGATCAAAAAAAAAAAAAAAAAATCCTGCAGGTTGAGGTATGATGAGTTTGGTAGTGTAATTTGGGATATGTATAGGGTGAGGGGCTTGGCATTTTCTCCCTGTTACACCACACAGGTGTGCCCTCCTGCTCTTCTGTTCAGTTTCCATCCTCCTGCTGCAAATGTGGAGTCACATAGGAATAGTGGTTAATCATTTCCCCTTTGTCCTTGATGGATGTTTGGCCATATTCTTCCTTCTCATTGGTGGAGTGAGTTTAAAACCTTATTATCTTCTGCATTCTACTAGCATTACTGGTAGAATTTGCCAATTATATACACACCTGGAGGTAACTTGAATGCGCCATCTTATCTGTGGTGGAGTATGGATAAAGCAAGGAGGACTCAGAGCTGGACACCTGAAGAGAGCTGTTCTACATGACCAGCAGCACCATGTATGTTAGGGAATTAGAACCATTAGAACTTTGTCTTCCCTTCCTCTTTCCCTACTTTCCCTCCTTCCTTCCTGCCTGGAATAATATAATCTGATCTGTTTTTCAAAAAGCTAGCTAACTGATGACTCTGTGTGGAATAGACAAAGCTGACCAGGAGAAGGAACACTAATCTGGTCAGGGGGTGATGAGAATTCAAACTAGGACAGTGACAATCAAGACACATTTTCAAAGTAGAAGGATTGGGACCAAATGGGCTTGGTTTGGGGCCTGTAGTATTTGAGGCATGTGGTGGAGAGTGCCCAGCTTGCTTCCTCAGGACCAAGGTCCTTATTCCCCCAGTTGACATGGATATTTGTTGATAATGGCCCACAACTGCATTCCTTTCTTCCCTTGGTTCAAGGAAGCTTCACTTCCCAAGGAGTCTTGGAAACTCGGAAGATATGGTTTCCAGAAGGATGAGAGTGAGAGTTTCTGCTTGATTTGGCAACACTGAAGTCACCAGTGACTTCAGCAAAAAGAGTATGGGGAGGGGTCCGGTATGAGTTCTAGGGGCATGAAAACCACACGGGAAGACTCAGGACTGAGTCTTGAAGGAAAAGTAGGAAGCAGGGCATGGAAATTACATTACATCTGACAGGAAGCAGGGGATGATGTAATGTGAAGGAACCCACACTGGAGAAGCCATCTAGTTTGACTGGAGAGTGAGGGGCAGGTGGGAAGGATGGCTGGAAAAGTGGATGGCGTCTAGGCATGGCTGTCTTAAATGGTAAGCTCTGGAGGCAGAGTGGGATCAGCCGAACTATCTCCATGCATGTGTGAATTCTGTTGGGTTCAAGCTCCTGTTCTCTAGTGGGCACTGGGCATTTGGTCCGCAAAATATGAAGCTGGCTGTTCACATGGATGCTTTGACCATGGTTCAAGGACTCCATGTTTATGAATGAAGGTGTCATGAGTTTTCTGAAGTGAGTTCCATTAAGCCCATTGAATGCCTTCATCACCTTCTGTCCTGTCTAGTAAAACTGTTTCTAATAATTTATACTTTTAAGTAAAATTATTTTCAAAGAGTTCAATTCTGTTTTGTGTAAATCACACAGGAAGGATTTAATATACCTATCAAATTGTATCCATGATAACTTTTGACGTTCTGAATTTGTGTGTGTGTGACCGCTGTTTCTATCAGAACCAATTTTCCTGGACAAATATTTGCAGATCTAAATTTTAACAAGACAGTTTGGTCTTTATATATATACATAATCTCTAACAAATTTTGCAGTGTGAAAATTTAACCACTATCAGTTCCATTTGGAGGAGATTATTACTTTTAATACAATTCATTATGACCAGAATAGAAGGTTGATAGTTTATATTTACTTATTCAGTAATTTATCACAAAATTATGAGTAGGCCTGTGAGATGGTGCCAGTTTGCTGTCTTGTCTAGGACTGGGTGATTAAATAGTGAGTGTCTGATTACTTTATGTGCTGTGTGTAAATGGCCTCCTGTGGTGGCAGCAGGAAGTGAGGGTCCTCACAGGGGGTGGGACTTCCTGCCTCAGCTCCACAACACTCTCTAGCATTGAGTGCTCACTTTGTGCAGTCATTGTGCTAACACTTCACAGATGTCTCATCCACTTCTCCACTCTTATCCTATTTTATAGAGGTGTAAACTATAGCATAGAGAAGTTAAGAGGCATAACTGGAATTGGAACTAATCCAAAAAGTCCACACTTGAAACCACTGAGTTATGTGGTGTCTCACAGTATCTGTGTGCTCAGCGGGCACCTACTCACTTCCTGGTGCAGTTTATGCAGGGGGTTTGGGGTGAGACATGGCCAGAGACTCTCTGATCCAGATCCTCGATATTGTTTTACACACACAGCCCCCCACCACACACACCCATCCCCCACTCCCCACACACACTCACTCACTTACTCCAAACGTGGACACGAAGACCCAGGGGAGAGAAGGGAAAAGCCCAGGGTCAAACAGCTACTGGGTGGCACAGCTGGTTATATACAGCCCAGGTTTCCAACCGCCCATTCTGGCCTCTGGTGGTGGTTGCTGCTCTGCTTAGCTCAGCTCCCTGCACACGTGTCTTCAAATCTTCTCCAGTTCACTGCATGGTCAATGTGATGAGGGAGGCAGGCAGTGTGAGCAGCCTGAGTCTGGGGATTCTTGGATCCAAATTTCCTTTATGTCAGGGAAGTTGGGAGAAAATGCCCCAATGATGGGGCAGTTAAATCATTGGCTAGAAGTGACTATGTCTTTCAGTTGCCACATGGCCCTCCTAGGGTCTGACTTCTTCATTAGAAGTAGCTGACTGAGACCTCCAGACCTCTGTTCCCTGTTTGTGGGATGTCAAGTAGGGTGCAAGGGGAGAAGGCTGCCTCTTCAATTTGGGGGCCCGAGGACATAACATCAGTTGCATTTCCCACCTCTACTGTGAATAATGTGCTCAGGGACTTCTGGTCTTGAAGCAGGAACGGAGAAGCCTTTTTCTTGGTGCCATTGTAACATACTTACTTTTCCTCATTATATAAGGGATGCTGGTTCATTGTGGTATAGTTTTCCTATTTCCTAACGACTATTCTAAGTAGAATCATAATGGTATGTGGATGAGAGCGAGGTCTTATTTTTTTCCTTTCTTTCTTGAAAACCCGCATTCGCACAAAGAAAGGAAGTGTGGGGCTCAGAGCATGAGAAAATTACTGCACACTTGACCTAATTAGATGGAGAGGAAGCTGACTGGCTGGTAACAGGCTGGAGTGGCTTCTCTCCATGTGGAATTCTGGGACATCTGTGCTGGCAGCCCTGACCCTCAATCCCACTGTCCCCCACAACCCCTGAGCTGTGACAAATGGTCACAATTATATATGCAAGGGAATGGGATTTTCAAAACTGTGTATCTGATATTTTCCATTAGTGCTAGGAGGGCAGTCTGTTATGAGATGGGGGATGTAGCTGGAAGGTAACTCGGAGAACTGGTGCGGTCAGCCTGAGGGTCCTGGCCTTTGCTGCCCTTCCTCTGCCCCTGGGAGTCTGGCTAGGAGCTCACAATGCCACTAAGTTAATCATAAGGTGATAACTTTGCTCTCTGAAGCAGGACATGCTCCTTCAGGTTCTAATAGTCCACCTGAAATGAGCCCCCATATCCAAGCACCCTGTTCCGAGAGAATGTTTTTAGCCCATCAGGCAAAGGCAACCCCAAGCCCTCTTTGCTGGTATGCCTTCTTTGTCATCCATTCTGGGTACGTGTGGGTTTTTCCTTGGCTTAGCATCTCAGGTGGCAGGCTGTCTCAGGAGTGTGCACACCGACCGCCAGCCTCCCGGTAGCCTGGGTCACCCTGGGGACCCCAGCCTCCATTAGCAGCCGAGCCATAGAGAAAGTCCCACATCACTGACCTGCCAGCGACTCTTCCTTTGTTTAACTCCATTAGCAGGCTGCCAATTAGACTTGGGGAGATAAAGATTCCAAAACCCACCTGTGATCCTAACAGCTTTCCGTGGAAGCAGTTGGTCTGCGTTCCTCTTGCAGAGAGCTCTGGGTGGAGAAAGAAGAAATTGCTGTTGCATCTCCCAAAAGCATTTTGTAAAAGGACTATTTATTGTAGGTACAGTCTATTTTGCCCGACATCTCTCAGTCAGTCAATAATTCCAGTTTGTTTATGATTATCCTTGCGTCTTCCCCTCCATCTGCCTCCCGAACTTGTGCCTCTCACTGCAGCTGCCCCACAGAACGTGGGAGCATCTGTCTGTCTAATGACCGGCCATGGCAATCTCGGCTGTTCAATATGGCTAGATGAAGAAAACATTTAATTTCTACTATATGGGGCACTCCAAAGCCAGATTTGACAACTGTTCCATTGAACACTGGTATTTCAGAATTTCCTTCGATAACAAAAAGGAACAGTTCTTACTCCCCGAGGAATATATTTACAAGACGGGAAGTTGATAACCAGGCCACTAGAATGACAAATGGTTCTAAAATACACTGTGTATTGACGTTGATGAACGTGCGCTGCCTTCTGTGAGATGGAAGTCTTCCACAGTGTCTTGTTCTCAGCCTGAAGGGCCTGCAGATGTCGTTGTGAGAAGCAAGGGCACGAGTCCTATTGCTGGAGCCTTCTCGGATTGGAGCAGAGAGCTCTAGGGTGAGGGCCCCTGGGTCCGGCAGGAGTGGTAGGTAGGAGCACTGAGGGAAGGAGATCCCTGAGGGCTGGGGGCGTCGTGTTGGTCAGAAGAATCTTCTGATAGAGATGCCCTTAGGGCAGTGAAGGATGGGAAGGGCCTTGGTAAATGGGGAGTTGGAGGGACAGGGATAGGAAGGTATCCAGACTCTTTCCTACAGTTAAAGCAAAGGGTGCTCAGTTAGGGACCTGCTCAGAGGGGGCAGCTCTGTGGGTAGGGAGAGGACTGCAGATGACTCTTAGGGCTGTGGTTTTCTGCCCGTGGCTGAGATGGATGGGTCATGGTCATGTGTGCAAGCAGAGGGAAGATATGCCTCCTGTCTCAGCTCTGTGGCTGTGGAGGGAGGGATCCCAGAGACAAGGACTAACAAGACCACCATTATTCAGGCACACTTTTGTCCTGGGCCCTGGCCCAGCACACTGGGGGTATTTTAGCAGAAGACTCACTAAGGTCAATTGGCATCATAGGAGCCTGGGAGGCTGAGCTGGCCATGCTCCTTGGAGCCCTCTGGGGTGGGGTTCTTACTCCCTTTCTGGAACTTGTTTTCCTTCATGCTTCTCACTTCCCATGAGCCATGAGTGGCCCTGTGACCCAGAGAGGCACAGTCACCCTCGCCTGCCCGTGATTTTCCTGTTCTTGCAGACCCCTGCTTGTCCTTCTGGGACTACTCATCAGACGCCTGGGCTGTGATGGGAGGAAGTGAAAGCTGGAGTCAGAAAATCTCCTTTTTTCCTTCTGAGGTAGCAGACATCCTCAGAGATTGAAGCAGTGAGAAATGGGCACAGACAGTGTGCTGAGATTCTCCAAAAAAGTACTTTCTGCCAACATTTTCGTCAATTCCCCACTGCTTTGGGCTTTTTTGAGTAATTAATTGGTGAAGCAAACACCTGCCCTGGATTTTTTAGGTAATTAGTAGGTCAGGCACCTACCAGAAAAGAGGATTTCTTAGGGTTCCTTTGGGTCCTATGTTGTCCTGGCATCGCTCTGTGAAGGACTCCCCTGGCTTCAACTTGCTTCTTGGGTCAAAATAAGACTCTCCTCAGACTCCCCGCATCTGCTCGTAATCTTGGTCAGTTTACCCTCTGGTGGAGCGAATCCCTACAGATCTCAATTGGGAACTCCCAGAGAGAATAGGATTTTGTGACCTATTTCCCTTCACAGCACACGTTTCATTTAAGATGAAGGTGGATTAAATAACCTTTGTTAAGGGATTTTCACCGTGTCTCTTGAGCTGTTATAAGCCAGCCTTAAATATTTCTACCCTAAACTCCATTCAAGTCATTTCTAAGGCTCTGGGTGATTAGTGATACTTTTATTTTTGATACTTCCACGTGTGGACAGAGCTGAGAAGGTGGCAGGGCTTGCGGGAGGGGAGAGCTGGACTGTGACATACGGCGTGCAAGCCTGGCTCCCAGTTCTGGCTGCTCACCAGTTCAGTAGTCTGGTGACCCCTGCTTTGTCCCCTCCACGTGAGATAGATGGTGGCAGCTTTGGAAAGGGCAAGCTGTGAACACCTTATTAGATATCAGCACCATGTGGATGGGCCTCTGTCCTTTGATTTCAGCTGCTCTTTCACTGAACAGCCTGACGCTCGAGTAGGTTCTGCATTGCTCAAAGGTGCTCAGCTGAGAGAGCGAATGGGGTCTGAATCTGGTCTATACTGTGATACCAACCTGTGTGGTGGGTTGTGTCTGCCCAGGGGGTGGCACATTTTCTGATTCATACAAAAGTACAGGCTGGTGGTGGTGCTGGCTGGGAACCCTCAGGCTGGTCTCAGAACAGGGCCAGGTCACTCAGAAGTCCTCACCCTGTGAATCCTGAAAGAGCACTTATGTCTCAATCTGTGCACTCTGGTTCTCATTTGCCCACCTGCCCCCAGCATTCTGCCTGTCCCCTGGTAGCTGGCGCAGATGGTCTGAAGTCCATTATCATTGCATCCCTGGAGGGCCGGGAGCCCAGCCGATGCCCTCTCCCGGGGAGTGCTGAGCAATCAGGATGGGCTCCTCTGACTTGTTATCCACCCACAAGCAACCCACCGCCCCCAGAGGTTCCTTCACCTCTGAACCCCACCTTCTCCTTCCCCAAGGTCTGGTGCCAGCACCTTGAGAGGCCTATGGGTTCTCATGTCTGCTCTCCACCACAGCCTCCAGGTTTGCTCCTCCAGCTCCATCACAAGAGAGCATCTCTTGAAAAATCTCTTGCCTGTGGTCCCAGCTCTCTCTCCCTGCCTCCTTCTGTCTGTTTCCCATGTGGCTGAGCAGGCAGGGCCTGACGCTGCTGCTCCCACAGTTGGAAGGCCTGACTGGGCCCTGATGCTGTGTTTGTCTGTGTTTAAGGAGAAGCGCTTGGCTAACTCTGCTGCCTTTGGCCCAGAGCAAAGGGCCTTTCCGTCTGGCCCGTCTGCCCAACAACCTGAGCAGCTCTCGGGGAAGGCATGCAAATCCCCAGTTAGCAATTTAGAAACTTCTTTCTGTCTTGTATGCACTTATTTGCCCCATACACTCCATAGGGACAGGGGGTCATTGGTTGAAGGCAGGTTTAGGGGCTCAAAACTGAGTAGTTCAGCCTTTTAATTGCCCTCAGGACTCCCTCCCCACCAACGTGACCTAGTCATCCTCTGGGCTCACTTCTGACTTACCCCAGGACCCAGGCAAGGTCTGAGGCCAGGAAGAAGCGGGTGGCGGCTAGGGAGCAGGGGACAGGGAAACAATCAAGGACATACAGAAGTTTGCCAGCAGTTTTTTAGGTGCTAACAAAAACAAAAAGAAAATTAACCTACATTTATTCTCTAATCAGTAGATCTTATTAGAGCCTGGTTACATTATCTATCTTGGTTTATATTCTTTCTTAACCTGTTTTTTTTTTTTTTTTTTAATTGGTGACAATAGAGCTTAAGAGCCTCATGTTGGACTCCTGCATCTGGCTGGGGTGGGCCGACTGAGGCAATTTGTTGTAAGCATAATTCTGGGAAGACCAGAGGTCTCTGCACAAATGAGAGGTTGTTACTAACAGTGGTTGCTTTGTGCTGTGGGAGTTGTAGTCAGGATTGATCAGTATTGCAGTAAAGGGCCACTAAATTACTAGGTGCCAACTGCTTTGATAGAATCACTCGGGTTGGGTTCTCTGGGCTAGTCCCTGACTATGGGGCTGCCAGAGCTGGCTGGGGAACGTTGGAGCAGGTGAATCTTACATTTTTATAGAGTAACAGGGGTGGCACAGTCAGTACACTGGACTGGCCCTGTGCCCCAGCCTCCTAGGTCTTGCTTTCTCTGCTGTCACTACAGCAGATGGCAGGAACCCCTGGGCCCCAGAGGACACCTGTGGGAGAAGGCGCACATTAGGCAAGATGAGCAGTGGGGAGAATGTGCAGGGCTAATGTATGGCCTCTCAGCCATGTGCTTTCTGGTCAGAGAAGCGTCTCATCTCTCTTCACAGCACCCCTGGTGGCCAGGAGGACTTATTGTTTCCTCCAGTCAGCCTGGGGGAAGGTGCTTTTTCTTCTCTTTATTTTCACAGCTGGATTGGACAGTATAGCAGTTGGCGACGGTCTGCCATTGTTATTTTCAATGGCTGAGTTGGTCATTTTATTACCCAATGTCTGTTCAATTTCTCTGTCTCTCTCTTTTTTCTTTGCAAACTGTCAGTGTCTCTTTGCAATATCCTTCTTCCTTCTGCACTGGTTCTTGTTCATTTAGGTTGGAATTGGTATTTCATTTGATCACTTTTAGCAGTTTGTCTAGATTTTGGGGCCAGAAATTATGTTTTTCTGCCTGGGGGGGAAAAGTCACACTATTTAGAAAGCAATTTGCCCAGATTCAGGAGCCAAACTGATTCTGGATTCAGAAATTAAATGGAAAAAAAATTTTTTTTTTTGCTTTGTAAAGTTCTCATTTTCCTTTAGAAGAAATATATGAATAACTATGCACATATGTCTGTCTCAAAGAAGGAGAGAGCCATGTAGGTTCTTGAACTTTCATTTCTAATCATCTCCAGTGGCCTATAAATGAGAGAGAATGAGAGTCACATACACGTTTAGGGCCTGTTTGCTAACTAATGTGCTCTTCAGAATGATGTATGTCGTACGTTTTTGAATCCCTGATTTGTAGATCTCAATCCTTTGAAACAAGGAGTGAAAAGACAGGATTCTAGTACAAAGTCTTACTGTGAGTGTTTCAAGGATAATGGGGTTGTCTCAACTGAGTGGAGTCCTTACTATTCATTTTCTTTGCTTTATTTTTTGAGGCGTCAGAAAACTTGTTTTGCCTAATCTATTAGCATTCATTTCTAGGCTTTGAAAACCAATCCTTCTCTGAAAGGAGAGTTTTAAATTTGAAATATGAGGCCTGTATAGCAGTGCCTTGAAATCATTAACTGTCCCTTCGATATTAATTGCAGGTATATCCATCATGAGGAACTTGTTTGTCATTAACGTGAAGGGGATGCAAAAGCAGAGGCTCCTGGAGCCCCTCCAGGGGTAATGTTGTCATTCAAAACTTTGTTGTGGAATCGATCTGACCTCAGAAACGGAATGTACCTATTGACAAAATGACAGTTGGTAGTTTTAACAAAGCTGACTAGTGGCAGTTTCACCACACGGAACAGGTTTGTGGATAAATCTGCCAGGCAGATTCGGCCCCGAGAGAAGTCTTTGTGGGCGAGTCTCTTGAGCCTGAGGGGTCAAAGGGCAGGGCACCTTGACATTGACATTTAATTCTATGTTTCTGCCGAGGAGATGACTTATTCACAAAGCAGCCCAGTGGTCCCAGGTTGGCCTGCTTGGGGAGGGTGGTGTTTATATTTGTTTGGATCTCTGGGAAAAGGAACATCAATCTGTGTAGATGCTCTATGTGAATTTAAAAATTGCAACCCGGGGTGCTCAGGATTATGAGTTCAAGCCCCATGTTGGGTGTAGAGATTACTAAAAAATAAATAAAAACTTAGAAATTGTAACCATTCCCCCTGTCCCGCCAAGAGCCTCCATGGGTTGTATTCTTATGTGTTTATTGACTTGCATACTATCGATTCCCTGTTGGGGCTGGTGACTTTTTACTTTTTGTTCTTATTCAGCGATTTTGCCTGTTAAATTCTAATCCGGGTCTAAAACATTTTCCAATAAAGACAAAGCTTGGGGATCATGCATTTGGAGAGGAAGCTAGCTCCACAAAGGGCCCGTGGGGCATATCCCCGGGAAGGGCTGAGCCTGCCCTGGGAAGCAAATATCCTCACTTTGCAAACCTTTCTGGTCATGGCAAAAGGGGCCAGAAGTAAGTGTCTCTTTTGAAAACTGAGTTTTTCTGTTTTACCTAAACCACCCTGGTTTCTTAAAGAATACCATCTTCCTGGTACAGATGGAGGAAGCAGGCCAGAGCTGAGTCTTCATCCATGAGAAGCAACAGCCTTGACCGCAAGGTTGGTAGAATTTTCCTGCCACTAACTCCCAGATTGTCACTTCTTCAGGCCAGGGAACTTTCTGTGGCAATGCAGTCCAGGTGTAGGAATATCCGATGCACTTTACTCTTCAATAAATTCAATTTAACAAACACTTATTGAGTGTCGGCTCTGTAAAATTACCATGGAAACCCAAGTGGAATGTTTAAAATCCTCCGGCAGAACCATTCAGTTCCCACATGTATCCATTCTTTAGTGGACAGGAAGGTGCATCTTGGTCCAGCCCAGACCTGGCTGAATGCTTGCATTCAGCCTGAACAGCAGAAAAGGGGAGACAGATGGAGGAAAATGTGTCAAGCTGATAATACGGCTTTTTGTCCCTGGTGGTGTAATGCTGGGCTCCCAGGGAAGAGGGGTGAGGAGCCAGGGCTTTGATTTCTGTTGGAGCAAAGAGCTGAGTTCAGTTACAGCTGCCTCTGCTCGATACTGTCATTGCCCACACGCTCTGCATCAGGGCAGGACTTACAAAGGAATGTCTTGGTGCCTGATGATGGCCTCATCTGTGGGTCTTGCAGCACAGTGGAGGCCGTAGGCTTTAGAAGATCAAAGCCTCAATTATGTGAGGCACTTGTCACATAGAGAGAGCGGGGCTTGTCTCTGGCACAGGGTAGAAACCACAGATGCAAGGTCCTGACCAGGGGCTTAGAAACAACCAGAGAATATCATGTCATTTATTCTTTGTTTTAAAGTTTGTTTATTTATTTATTTATTTATTTATTTATTTATTTATTTATTTATTTATTTTGAGAGACAGAGAGAGAGCGAGCATGAGTAGGGGTGGGTCAGAGAGAGAAGCAGAGAGAGAATTCCAAGCAGGCTCTGCGCTGTCAGCTCAGAGCCCAACACAGGACTCAAACTCGTGAACTGTGAGATCATGACCTAAGCCAAAATCAGAAGTCAGATACTTAACCAGCTGAGCCACCCAGGTGTTCTCATGCCATTTATTTATTTATTTTTGAGAGAGAGAGACAGAGACAGAGTGTGAGCAGGGAGGGGCAGAGAGAGAGGGAGACAGAATGTGAAGCAGGCTCCAGGCTCTGACCTGTCAGCACAGAGCCCCATGTGGGGCCCAAACTCACTAACTCTGAGATCGTGACCTGAACCAAGGTTGGATGCTTAATGGACTGAGCCACCCAGGCATCCCCCTGCTCCCAACCCATGCCATTTATTCTTAAGAAAAGGATAATTCCAACTGTGCTCAAGTAAGTTCCAACTTAGAAAGGGAGAAAGTGGGGTTTGACACTTAAGATGATTGTAATGATTATGAATATTTGCATAGCAAGTGACCAAGAAAAAAGAAAGAAAGAAAGAAAAAGAAAGAAAGAAAGAAAGAAGAAAGAAAGAAAGAAAGAAAGAAAGAAAGAAAGAAAGAAAGAAAGAGAAGGAAATCAAATTGGCTCAAACCATGAAGAAAAGCTGCCAGTTCAGTTAATAGAGAAGTACAGATATAACTTCTGGTGAAGATTGATCCAGAAACTCAATAATGTCACCAAGGACACAGCTTCTTTCCGTTTGCCTGCACTTGCTTTTGGGTGGCTCCTTAGTGGGCCCAAGCTGGCTTCCAGCAGGTCCCAGGGCTGCAGGCTTCCCCATCCACATCAAGCAGGAAGTAGAAACATCTTCGCATCCACTTTTCTGCCAATCCCTGAGATACACCCTGATCTGACTGGCTGGGCTTACGTGACTGCTCCTGAACCAGTCGCTGGTGGACAGAAGGAGCTCACAAGACCTACCCTTGGGGTACACACCCAGCTTTAAGGGAACCAAATGGAAATGAGAAGCTTTTTGAGGTGGGTAAATTCAGGAAGACAAACAATAAACGTTTACTACAATTTCACAAAGGACACAACTTGAATTTACTTCTACCCTTGCCTGCTAGTATCTGTTTACAAATAATGATAAATGACTTTGATTCATAAACAGCAGCAGCTACCATTTATTTGGGAATTTACTATTAGATCTAAAAGAATTTAATTTGCTGAGTGCTTCATCTGAATTGCTTCATTTAATCCTTCTACTAATCCCTGAGATTGTGATCTTGCATGATCGTTGGCCCTTTTGTATAGGTGGGGAAACCAGGGTATGGAGAAGTGAAGTGACTTTTCCAAGGTCACAAAGGCAGTAAGTTGTAGAGACTGCTTTTGAACTCAGGTCTGTGACTCGGAAGTCCATGCATTTGAGGCAGAAGCACTATGTTATAAATATCTCAGGGTAAGGATTTACTACCAACAGAGGGTTTGAGTCTATTTCTAGATCCTCTGGCCTTTCTAGAGGAGTGTTGTCCAGACTTCTGTGGTCTAGGGCTGTTCTTGCCACTGACCCGCCCACGACCTTGAATATCTGCCTTCCCTTGGGCCTGAGCCACCTCACTTGTGAAAATGAGAGCTTGTATTCTATGGTTTTGCAATCATGTCTCTATTTTTTTTTAAGTTTTTTTTTTTCTAGTTTTGAGAGAGAGAGAGAGAATCTGAAGCAGGCTCCAGGCTGTCAGCACAGAGCCTGATGCAGGGGTCAAACTCACCATCCACAAGATCATGACCTGAGCCGAAGTTGGATACTTAACCAATTGAGCCACCCTTGCATCCTGCTTTTGCAATTATTTCTAACTCAGACAGCCAGGGTTCTCTGAGTCTGAGCTGTACTTGGATGATTTTTGCTCTTGGGAGGCAGGAGGGATCCTTCCCCGCTCTGGTATACGTCTTCTTGGGAGAGATGATTCCCAATATTAGGCTCTTGTTTTTCCCCTAGCTAAAAAGAATACTCAAATATTTTCTTTGCTAATCCCATCAAATCTGAAAGTAGCAAACAGATCACACCCACAGATGAATTTCCAGTGGGATGATGGTAAATCTATGTGAGATGCATCACATTTCAGCCTGTGGACTTTGATCTCCACTGTGCATGCTTCTGTGGTCCATTAGCCAGCTCTCTGCCTGAACACCCTGGTTCCCTGCCTGGTGTGCACATCGTTGCCCCGGGGAGACTGCAGAGCCCGCACGGACCTCTAATTCACAGGGTCCAAATGGAAGAGCCATGAGTCTCCAGAGGAGGAAACAATTTAATTTCCAGTAGCTCATTGAGACTTTCATTTGGTTTTCCCTTCATAATGTCCATATTGCTGTCTCCTTAGGGCCACCCCTCTGAGAGCTGAGGGACTGTCATCATCCAGGCATTCTGTGTGCCCCCACTGGGTCGACTGCTCCTCTGTGTGTACCAACTTTGTATAAAAGTCTGCCTTCAGCCATTATATCTGAGATTTCCCTTGCTTATCACTGTGTAGGTATCTTTGTCACCTTGAAAATGGCTTTTATTTCTTCATATATCATGACTTTTTTTTTTTTTTTGGATATTGACTTTTCTTCTTTTGCAGTAGTGATTGTTGTGCTCAGCCAGTGTTTATGAGCCACAAGGCTTTGGGGAGCTGAGGTTTGTGAACATGAGAGGGTGTTCGTGATGGTGGCTGAGTGTGCCCTGCCCCAGTGCCTGTGTGCTCATTCTGTCCCACAGGGCAGCCTTGCTTATCCCTTGGCATCATGTGGGCCAAGCACCAAGATAAATGACTGTATTTGCGTTCAAATTAATGAGCTGCTGTCTCACCATGTAGACTGACCTGAGGTTAGAAGGTACAGGTGTCCACAGCACTGATGTCATGACCCTGGTGACAGAAGGCTAGGTGAGCAAAATGCCGTGTTCACACTTCCCTTCTGCAGGGCCCAGAAGCAGCAGTTAATGGGATGTGGTGTATCATGATAAGGGACTGTTGGTCCTAGAGAGGTGATGGTTCTTGGGGAGAGATAGTGCTGGAGTCTTCCAAAGGTTTTAGAAGCCAGTGATGGGTTGCAAGGTCCTGAATGTCTACTTAAAGATAGAAACATCTCAGCTACATCTTATATCCATTCCTCATATGTATGTTTTTCACATGAGGACTCAGAGAGTGGTCACACTGACCCATTTGCCATTCTGGATTAGCTTTAAAAATCTTTTGGTAACATTTGTTATTTCATTTTTTGAGAGACAGAGAGACAGAGCATGAGTGGGGGAGTGGCAGAGAGGGGGAACACAAAAACCAAAGTAGTCTCCAGGCCCTGAGCTGTCAGCACAGAGCCCAATGTGGGACTCAAACCCATGAACACAAGATCATGACCTGACCCAAAGTCGGATGCTCAACCAACGGAGCCACTTAGCTTTTTAAAGAATGACCTGTGGAGAGGTGCCTGGATGGCTTAGTCGGTTAAGTGTCTGACTTTCGCTTAGGTCATGATCTCGCGGTTCGTGGGTTCTAGCCCTGCGTCGGGCTTTGTGCTGACTGCCAGCTCTGAGCTTGGAGCCTGTTTCAGTCTGTGACTCCCTCTCTCTCTGACCCTCCCCTGCTCACGCTGTCTCTCTTTCTCTCCTAGAAATAAATAAAAACATTAAAAAAAAATAAAGAATGACCTGTGGAAAAAGACATGCTTGAGGCCACCCAACAGAGCAGTGGGTATTGATACCTAAGTATCCACCTGTCAGGTGTTGTGACAGCCTGAGCATCTTACCTGGGGGGAGGGGAGGGCTCTGTGACTCTTTGGGCTCTCTGGTTCTTGCAGTGTATGACATGATGCAGTGGTTGCCCTTGGTGCCCGTCCTGACAGCCTTTCCTACCAGCCTGTTCCCCGGCTGTTATGTGTTGTGAGTTCTCTAGGAACTACTCTCTTCCAAGTGGGAGCTTCCTTCTCCCAGGACATTTTGCTCCCTCTGCTTCCTCCTGGGCCAGTGGCTGACAAAGGTGTACAAAGATCAGCCCACTTGCCTCAAGGTGAGACCAATTTTGTGGGGGCAGTTCGTGGCACAGTATCCAGCTGAGGTCAGACCCCAGCTGCACCCACATCTTTGCTTGCTCCTTCCTCTACCTTGTGCTGCTCCCCTACCCTTCCCAGTGCTGTTTGTTGAGTCTAATAAATATTCCTGAGAATAGTTGTTCGGTAGATCACACGGACCCAAATCCCTGTCTTTGTTCTTGTTTCTAGGGAATCTGACCTAAGGTACCTGGACCAGGATTGGGTCATCAGCTTAGGATTAATAGGGCAGCACCCTCTCTTTCTGTCAGTCATGCCAGCCTCTTCTCCTTCTTTACATCCCCCAATGCTTTCTCTCTTTATCCTTCCTTGTCTGTTTGATACGCCTGCATGTATATTCGCCTACCCACCCATCCACTCATCCATCCACCTTTCTGTCCATCTGTCTACTTATCCAGCCATCTTGACCTTCAAACTCTCCAGTATGGTAAAAAGATCAAAATTCAGGTTCTTCCCAGATGGACACTGCTTGGGATGGCCTATGTCACCTAGGCTGGGTTTCCTTTCTAGTCCTCTAGAGAATGGGTAGGGCTGGGAAACACAAACACAGGTACCATCACTTCCAGCCAAGAACAGCACCCATCTACAAGGCAGAACTGGCCATGTGAATCCAGCACTACTCACCTTTAGTACATCCTATACCATTGCATGGGCCTTTTGTCTTAGAGGCTCACCGTCTGGCTCTGGGTCACTGGCAGGAGCAGAATAGGGAGTGTTTTTCACTTATAAATGGTGTAGGAAAAATTGAGGTGAATTATCCAGTTGCTGCGTGAGTGCTTTATTGATTAGAGAGCACCAATCAAATTAGCTGTCAGAGGAGAATGCAGATGGCACCATGTGGAATGGATTTTCTATATCCCCTAATTGCATTATTTCAATCAGTGGGTGAACATTGCACATGGCCTGCGGTGGGATTTGGTGGGGGAGGGGGTGGAGGTGGGAAATGGGGGCGGGTTGATGCATACTGTCTGGACCAGGCTGAGGATATGGGTTTGAATGTCACAAGTATTTTAATATCAAGATTGAAGCATTTAACAAAATTGATCTGGGTTGCTTTATGGATTAACGTAGGGCAGGGGCCGGACTTGAAGCATGTGCTTACAGGAGAGAATGCCTATTCTGCTTTGGAGTTTGGATGTGTGTCAATCCCTAGTATAAGCAGATTGAAACAACTCTCTTCCAGCTTTTAAAGGTGGTATTGCTCAGCACTTCGGAGCTTATGTTTTGATCCAGATCTCTGTTCTCCTCCTTAATAGTTGAGTGCCTGTTAGCAAACTGCTTTTCTTCTCCAGTCCTCAGTTTTCTCACTTGCAAAATGTGGCTGATAATTTTATCTTCCTCACAGAGCTGTTGTGGGGATCAGAGGCAATTGTGTATACAAAGTGTTGAGCGTAGCACCTGGGCCACACTTGGCAAATGTGAGCTCTCCTTCCTGAAGGCCCTTTGTCCTGACTTTGGGCCCTTGGAAATTTATAAGAGTTCCCAGATCGGATTGTGGGATGTCTGCTTTAATGATGGATAAAGTCCCAAATGCGTGATTTCTGCTCTTCTCAGGAATTCTTTCTATCTATTTATTTAAAGTGTATCTTTTTATTTATCAATTTGTCTTTGTATTTCGCTCTTGGCATGAGTGGGCAAGATAAACATGTGAGCTCTTCCCAGAGACCCAGTCTAGTGGAACCACGAGCCTCCTGGTCGTGGGTGTATAGACATGACCGGAGGTGTTTGTCAGCAGTGGTGTGGCCCTCCTGCTGCCCGGTGGTGGGCTCTGAGAGGCACAGCTGCCTGCAAAGGGGGTGTTGCTGGGGAGCGAGTTCCATGAGAGCAACTTATCTTTGCACGGAGGCTCCTGCAAGTCTCCAGCCGAGGCCCCTGTAAACTTCTGGGCAGATAGTGGGAAGGAAGAGGGGATGAGATCTGTGGGGCCCTAGTCTAGGCTCTGTCACCTCATTGATGTAAAATCTCCATTTATATCAGTAGGGTTGATGTCCACGACTCGTACATCCCAGGCTTGCAACTCTGGGATGTCTTCGGCCATCTACGTTGTGGGCACTTACTCCCTGTCATCAGAAATCCTTTATTTCACCTCCCACCTGAGAACCTTATCTGTTCTTGGACAAGCATGTCAGCTTTTCTGGAAGAAAAGAGGTGGCAGGGAAGGGATAGCCATCACATGGCATCAGGGCCAAGCTGGCCATTTGGAGAAGCAGTGTAAGTTCTTGGATAGTGACAGCTACTCTCATCTCCATCACCATGGCCAAGCACATCTGGGTGGTGCAGGCAGAAGAGGGAATTGGGAGCCTTTTCAAGCTGACAAATCCTTATTCATGTGATCCATCCTCCTGCCCTAGAGTCACAACTGTGGCCCTGCCCAGGTCACAGGAGGAGACAGGAGAGGCTCAGACCACATTCGCATCCCATACCCTTCACAGGTGGAGTCCACAGTATGTAATCTGAAATGTTCTTTGTCTTACAAGAAACCCCACAAACAAGCAAACTCTAGCAAGTTTACAGTTCAGAGACTGAACTCTTCAGAGAAAACTCCAAGGAAATCTAATTAGGAAGACTGTAATCCAATAAGTCTCTGTGCTCTGGGACTGCACATCGGGGGGGCGGGGGAGAGGAAGAGGGAGAGGGGGAGGGGGAGGGAGGGAGGGAGGGAGGGAGGGAGGGAGAGAGAGAGAGAAAGAAAGAAAGAAAGAAAGAAAGAAAGAAAGAAAGAAAGAAAGAAAGAAAGAAAGAAACTGACAGGCAGAAGCCCAGTGGCTCTTTGCTTTTGGTTTGGTGAGGCAACCCAGTCAGGACATAGATGGAATGCTTTTGGTCAGTGAACCATAGAATAGGTGAGACATCTCTGAGCTCTCTGGTTACTCTGAGCCCGGAGAAGTGTAGACACTGCCTAGGAAGGCCTCACGGATATCCTCAACCCCTCCTTCCCATGCACAGTACAACCCTCTCTGCCCCCCTCCCCCGACATTGTAGGCATATTTCCAGTGGGGTGATGCTGACTTCTCCCAGAATCAGTGTCTCACCTTGTCGGGTCCCTGTTTCACACCAATAAGGCTAGACCTCATCTGAAATCTGTGAGCTGCAGCGCACCTTGGACAGCAGCAAGTTGTACATCCATTTGAGAGACTGTCAGCAAAGGCAGGAGGACCAAGGGCTTTGGCTCTACTTCCTTCCCTTGAGGCTTGGCTGTTCCCTGATTTCCTTCTCCACCTGCACTTCCCTGACTCACATGCCCCTGGCATCTCTTGTCTTGACTGTGATGCTGTGGTCCACTCACTGTGCATCCAGGTGAATGATGAGGGGGATTACAGGTGATACTGTGGATAAATAGCTAAAGCACCAAAGTTCCAAAATCAGTTACTTTTTTTCTCACTTGGCAGATTCAGTATTGTTGCTTTAAATCTCACTTTCCTTCTGCTGTTTTCTTTCTCTTTTCCTTCCTTCCTTCCTTCCTTCCTTCCTTCCTTCCTTCCTTCCTTCCTTCCTCCCTCCCTCCCTCCCTCCTCCCTTCCTCCCTCCTCCTTCCCTCCTCTCTCTCTCACTTTCTCTCTCTCTCTCTTTCTTTCTTTCTTTCCTTCTTTTGAGAGAAAGAGAGAGCATACAAGCAGGGGAGTGGCAGAGGGAGAGATAGAGAGAATCCCAAGCAGGCTCCATGTCCAGCCAAGAACCTGAGGTGGGGCTCAATCCCATGACTGTGAGATCATGACCTGAGTTGAAGTCAGGAGTTGGACACTCAACTGACTGAACCACCCAAGCGCCCCTCTTCTGCTATATTTTTCATAGAAGACTGAAGGCACCATTTCAGAAAGAGTTTGTGGAATTGTATGTGACCTCTGGTTTCTCTTATTGAGGTCAGAACCTGTGGTCCAGAAGTGCCCACAGAAGTAGGTCATGCTGGAGCACCTGGGTGGCTCAGTCAGTTGAGCCTCTGACCTGATTTTGGCTTAGGTCATGATCCCAGGGTTGTGAGCTTGAGCCCTGTATTGGGCTCTGCACTGAACATGAAGCCTACTTGGGATTCTCTCTCTCTCTCTCTCTCTCTCTCTCCCTCTCTCTCTCTCTCCTTCAGCACCTCTCTCCCACTTGTGAATACTGTCTGTCTCTAAAATAATTTAAAAAATTAAATAAAAAAAGAAGTGGGTCAGGTATACAAACACTCTTGGAATCAAAGTAATAACTGTGTTCTAGTCTTTAAGACAACAAGGCCTAAGAGGCTCTCTTGCCTTCATTCTTACCTCTTCCAATTCATCCTTCACACTGTGGACAGAAAGAATTTTGCTAGAATGCAACTGAGCAAGTCCTCAGTGATTTTACTTCCCAAAGGGCCAAGCCCACCCTCCCCGGAAGCCCCCCTGACATGGCCTGCAGGACCCTGTGTAAGGGATTCCAGTCCTGCAAACCCCAGGCCCAGTCCAGTGCTGTGCATGGGCCTGATAGCGTTAAGGTCAAGGATGGTGGAGTCTGGGTAACAAGCATTTCTACTCACCATTCCCTTCTCTGCATTTCCAGCTCCGGAGACTGATGTCCTACCTTAAAGAGTCCAAAACTTGGTGGTGGGGAAGTGAATGCTCGCTTTGGTGATCCTGTCATGATTTAGCTTTATTTTCTCTCTCCCTCTTTCACACGACTGGAGCACTGGGGCAGGTCTTTAAGAAATACATGCCAGATGCTTAGGACCTTATAAAATGAGGGGTAGTAAACGTTCAGTGCACTCCATTATGAAGATGTGTGGTGCTTCCTCAGCTTGCAGAGACCCTGGTTTGCTCATGACGAAACAGACCTACACTAGCAGGTTGGCAAATATGCTTTTCTATTGCTGTCGTTCCAAAGAAAATTTCATACCCTTGTTAACAGACTGCGACTCACAGGAAGGGAGCAGCAGAGATTAAAAATGGCCAAGGTTGTTTGGGGACAGGTATGCATTTTGGTGAAGAAAAAGACAAAAGAGAAATAAAATAAAAAGAAGAGAATAAAATAAAATAAGCCGGCATGGAATACACTGTGGCCTTTCCTTTCCGAACTCATGTTGACTGCGGTGAGCAGTTGGCTGTGAGGTGCCTCCGGGGCTTTGCCAGGAGACTCACTTCTGATGGATGCTGGTGAACAGGGACTCTGTGGGCCCTGTGGGGGCTGTCAGGGGTAGAGGGAGTTCCTGAGGGGCACCTCTTGATAAGGAGACTCTTGGGACAGCCCCGCAGGAGCCCGTGCTTTTCGAGGTCCTACGTGCACAGTCCCCACTTAGCATCATGCTCTCTGGCCAGCTTACCTAGGCTGCCACTGATTACATAAGCAAGATGCGAAGGAATCCAGACATGGAAAGGTTACAGACATGGAGGACAAAGAGTGAAGGTCTGGGGCTTTTGGAGAAGTGAGCAGAGTAGATAAAATGGAAGGAATAAAGATATTTTAGAAGAAAACACTGAGTAGAGAGGAGGCACGTATGTATGTGTGCATTGAAAGGGCTCACTGTGCTCCAGGCAGCTTAAGTGAAGTCAGATCTGCCTCTAACTGGCAGCAGCTGAAAGCAAATTTTTATTATGAAAAATTTCAAGTATACACAGAAGTAGAGAGTTAGTACAGTAAATTCCCTTAGGCACCTACCACCCAGATTGTGCCAGTCATGAAAATTTGTCCCTTTGCCTCCTTTTTAAATCTTGTTCTTTTTTCCTCTTTCATTTTGTTTCCTTTTTCTTAATTTTTTGCTGAAGTATTTTATTTTTTTACTGAGGTATAGTTGACATATAACATCATTATTAGTTCCAGGTATACAAAATAATGATTCCATATTTGTATAAACTGCAAAGCGGTCACCACAATAAATATATTTAATATCCGTCACCATACATAGTTGTGAATTTCTTTTCTTGTGATGAGAACTTTTAAGATTTACTCTTTTATTAAAAAAATTACTTATTTATTTATTTGAGAGAGAGAGTGCATGTGCATGCAGAGGAGGGGCAGAGAGAGAGGGAGAGAGAAAATCCCAAGCAAGCTCTGTGCTGTGAGCGTGGAGCCTGTTGCAGGGGTTGATCTCATAAACCATGAGATCATGACCTGAGCGGAAACCAAGAGTCTGACAGTTAACTGACCAAGCCACTCAGGCACCCCTAAGATATACTCTTTCAGCCACTTTCAAATATGCAATACATTGCTGAAGCATTTTAAAGCAAATATCAGACACGACCTCATCCTGTCTACATATATATTTTTTAATGTTTATTTTTGAGAGAGACAGAGAGACAGAGAGACAGAAAATGAGTGGGGGAGGGGCGGAGAGTGAGGGAGACACTGAATCGGAAGCAGGCTCCAGGCTCGGAGCTGTCAGCACAGAGCTGGACGTGGGGCTCGAACCTGAGATCATGACCTGAGTTGAGGTTGGACACTCAACCACCTGAGCCACCCAGGTGCCTCCTCTCTACATATTTAGGATACATCTCTAAAAATGGATATTTTCTCTCATAGCAACACTGAGATGATCATACCTACTGAAATTAACAATAATCCTTGGTCTTGACTAACACTCATCCATAATAAAATTTCCCTGAGTATTTATAAAGTGTCTTTATAGTTGGTCTGTCTTCATCACAATCCAAAAACCCAGTCCCTACATCATCTTTGTTTGCTCCAGTGTTTTTAAGCTCTGTCCTCAAAATTTTTCACACTCCTTTTTTGAAAAGACGGACACTAATTCCCCTTGCCTTGCATGTGGGCCGGATTTAGTGCTTGGCTTTTAATAAGGAATGTGGCACAAGGAACAGCATTCCAGGGCTAGGCAGTCCACGGCTGTGGCTCTTCCACCCTGTGCTCTCTTCGAGGGCGTTCACCATGAAGAGGCTACGTGTCCTGTCCTGAGGACACTCAACAGCCTGTGGAAAGGGCCACGTGGGCAGGCACTGCAGCCTCCTGCTGCTGCGGACCATATACGTCCCAGCCGTGTGAACGGGAAGACTCAGGTGGCTCCTTACTTCCAGCCTGACCTGCAGGTGCATCCACGGCCTCCACCCCCGTCCACCTGCGTCTTCCTAAGACTGTCTGAGCTCCCACCACCTACCGAAAGCACCTCCCAGTCCCTGATCCACAGATGCTTTGAGATCATAAATGTTTATCATTGTCTGAAGCCACACAATTTTGGGGTCATTTCTTATGCAGTGACAGAGAAGGAAGAGTTGCAATGTGTAAAAGTCTGTTTTAATGTAGAGCATGCCCCCTTTTTTTTAAAAAAAATATCTTTTTTTTCATGATCTAGAAACTGAATCAGTTGTTTTACAGAATGTCCCATCATCTGGATTGGTCTGTGAACTTAATCATTTAACTTGTTCTTCTGTCCTCTGTGTCTCCTGCAAATGGAAGTTACCTCTAGCACCTTGATTTTGGGTCACTGTTTTTGGCAAGAATATTTCACACGTGGTGGTTTGTGCACGAAATGACGAGTGTTAGCAAATCCCCAGGTCTGGGTGCATCGCACTTAGTGTTGTGAAGACTGACCCGAAGTTTAGAAGGTCTGGCAACATATTTGAGCTTTAAGAACAGAAGGGAACAGTCCTGGATGGAAGCATGTAGTTAGAAAAACTCAGTTTCCACCCATGGGACATGGTTGGAATTTAAGATATATTTTTAATTAAAAAATTTTTTTTAACGTTTATTCATTTTTGAGAGACAGAGCATGAATGGGGGAGGGGCAGAGAGAGAGGGAGACCCAGAATTGAAACAGAGTCCAGCCTCTGAGCTGTCAGCACAAAGCCTGACACAGGGCTCGAATTTACAAGCCATGAGATCATCACCTGAGCTAAAGTCGGACACGTAACCCACTGAGCCACCCGTGCCCCTTAAGAAGTTTATAACCAACCAAATTGGGTGTTTTTATTAACTTTTTTAAAAAAGTAGGCTTCATGCTCAGCATGGAGCCCAATGTGGGGCTTGAACTCACAACCCTGAGATCAAGACCTGAGCTAAGATCAGGAGTCGGATGTTTAGCTGACTGAGCCACCCAGGAGCCCCCAAGCTGATGCAGAATGACTGATTCTGATAGGCAAAAGTTCAGAAATACATACCAAGCACTTGTTGGGGGGAAAATACCTTGAGGATGTATGTGATCTAGTCCTGCATTTGTTTGTCAATTCAGCAAATATTTGAGAACATCTCATGTGCCTACATAAGGGCTTGAACTTGAGCTGTCCAGGAAGGAATGAAGTTAAGGACTTGAGCATAGAGAAGCTGTTTATAGCATGAGGGTCACGTGGGGAGCCTCAACCACGGACTCTCAGGGAGACCTCTGAGTGATCACCATCCATGTGCCAGGAAACTGTCCCATTTTGGCCGCTGTTCCCAGCCAGCTCAGGCATCTCCTGCTTCAGAGGTATGTGATGGTGAATGGGGCTGGAGGGCTGGAGGATACCTGGGCTGTGAGCAGTACTGTCTGAGGGCCTGGACATGTCAGACAAGAAAGGGCATCACTGTGGGAGAGCTCAGTCTCCAGAGTTGGACAGGCAGCAAGAAGGGAGGGGCTGATCCCAAGTGGGCAGGAAGGGGAGCCCTGGAGAAAGGCTGTGCAAAGTCAAGTGTGCTGTGCCGGTGAAGGACAAATCCTGCTGGTGGCAGATGGCTGGGCTTTCTAGAAATTTCCAGCCCTGGTCCTGGAGCTGGGCTAGGGATGTGAAAGGTCAATAAAAAGGCTGTGGAGCAGACCGTAGAGATGTTCAGGGAACAATAGAGATGCCCCACCCCCCCCAAAGACCTTTGTATTGGCCTGGTATCTCTTCTGTCAGGAGCTATAGGGCTCTTTGATGGTGGAATTAACTGCCCCACAGGTCCATCTTCCTCATAGATCCCAGTACTGTTCCCACAATGCAACAGGCCCCAGTTGCCACCTCTCCCACAAGTGTGGTCATCTTCTTACATTAGCGAACAAGCCCAGGAGGGCCCTGGGAAGGGGGGTCGTGAGCTGCCTGACAGATTTCCTGCTCCTCTGGCAACTGGCTCCACGTTGGCCTTAGGAGATGGCACCACTGGTCTGAGCCAGCAGCCCCAGGCCCCCCGTGGGGAGCACATGGTAGATTGTGCATGGGTCCTTGGGTACCCCCCTCAGCAGCAGGCAAAGGGAGCTCATCAGATAATGTCTTGACCCGGGAACCATCCTGTCCTCTGGGAACCGGGCTGTGGGGAGATTTAGAAAAGCTGCGATCACAGAATGAGGGAGAAGACGGGGCTCCAGCATGAGAGATAATTGGAGAGTGCCCTGCTTTCTCTGATGGGACATAAAGAAAGGGGCCGGCACGCTCCCAGGTGCTGCCTTTTGCTTTCTCTCTGGGTGAGCTTCTTGGCACACCTTCAGGTGATGCTGTCCCCCACTGTCTGCCAGTGTTCCTTTTGTCTTACTTTATCTTGGTTCCTTTTTTTCCTTACTGCTCCTTTCAGGAGGGAGTATAAAAATAACTGCGACCCCATAACTCCCTTGGCTTGCCACCCTAGTCACACTCTAAATCCTCAGTCTGTTGGTTGTATTTCTACCCCTGCCCCACCTCCCCACCCCCCCACCCCACACATATGTATAAACTCCCAGTCTGTCAGGTCTCTGAGAAACTTCCCTTCCACTTTTTAGATGCCATGTGAAATGAGATTGGACCAGGTCTTAAAGTGTTTAGTTTGCTGTGTGGCCTTGGGGTATCTCTTGACCTCTCTGGTTTCCTACGATGCTCTCATCTTCAGCCTCCTCTTTCTCCTGTGCTGTGTGCAGCAGTGTCAATTGGACAGTGTTTTGAGTCTTCTCCAGAGTGTGGATCCCTTGCTTTGTATCCATTATTGCCTTCAGGCCAAGACTCATCCAGTCCCTCACAGACCAGACCCAAGTGTGAATGGGCCTTTTTTGGAATACCTTGGATACAGATGAGTTGGTCTCAACCTCCCTGAGAGAGCTTCCAGGGTGGGCCCCTGTGTCAGGCAAGGATTGTGACAGTGTGCTATTGTGTGGTCCTGCTTACATATAGGGAAACCGAGTCAGCTCTTTGCCCTGCTCTGTCATGCACACTACCTGGAGGTCCCAAGGCAGATAGGGGCAGAGCAGCCTCTCGATCAGAAGTGTCCCACTCGGGCCCAGTGTCTGCATGTCCAGTCCTATGATGTAGTTGCCATCTCTCTTCTTCTCTGGGACATATCCAAGGCCTTAAGCGTCTCTTTCTTGGTTGTATTTCCCACGTTTTGTTGTTTGTTTGTTTTATTTTCTGCTTTTTAAGTTCTCCCCTTTTCTCTAATTGTTCCAGAAGCCAGACAGATGGGCTGATTTCTTTAGCCAAAATGAAATTTAAAAATCATCCAAAGTAAATGGGAGGCTCAGATGTTTCAGTTAACTTGCACACCTCTTCTCAATGGCTAGTTTGCCATCACAAGAACTTCCTGTTTTAATAAGCCATCTGGGCCTGGCCATACCTCCCTCCAGAAGGTGTCTAGCAGCTTTGCTGGACTTGGAAAAGGACACTGTTGGCCAGAGATGACCAGCTGGAATGTGAGTCTCTCCAACTTGTGTAGAATTGGGGGTGATTCAGGCGAGTAAGCCCTGCCAGATCATTGTGTCCCACATCACACGTCCATTGTGTGACTGTGGGACCTGCAGACTTGGAGGGCAGTACCCTGCCTGCCCAGGATCACATAGCTGGGAATAAAAGCTACAGCTCCTGGCTTCTGGTTTAGCTCCCTCTCTTTTACAACATGGAGCCTGACACAGAGAAGTGGCTTAATAAGATCTTTTTGGAAGAATGATCTTCATTAAGAAGGTTAGTGTGGAGAGCATTTTTTTTTAACATTTGTTTATTTTGGAGAGAGAGAAAGAGAGTAAGTAGGGAAGGAGCAGAATGAGGTGGGACAGAGGATCCGAAGTGGACTCAGCACTGACAGCAGAGAGCCTGATGCAGGGCTCAAACTCACAAACTGTGAGATCATGATCTGAGCCGAAGGCAGATGCTTAACCGACTAAGCCATGCAGGTGCCCTGAGAAGAGCTTGGTTGAGAGACATGATCTCTTACTCTCTCTACTTTGGAACTTCCCAGCCACTGCCTTACAAATAAGACAGGCATAAAGGTGCATCTTCCCATACCATTTTAATAAATCGCTGTTCTTTAGTTGCATGCCCCAGGGCCTCAGTTAATTCATATAAAGGAGAATCAAGTCCTAAAAGAGATTGATTCAGTCAGGCTAACTTCATATGAACTTCTTCAGATTTGTACTGTAAAAGTCAGTTTCCTAATTGTGAGTGGACAAGGGGTCTACCAGATGACCAGGTGGTCATGTTGCTCTGGTGGAGGCTCTTAGAGGCTGTGGGACTGTTCCATTTATCAGGAGGTTGTCCAGCAAGCCCAGTATAAGAGCTAGGAGTGTTGGATGGGGAGGGACAGTACCACCAATTTCACCCCTTTGCTCCCAAGATTCCTCCCAATAGCCAGGGCCAGGTCTCTTTGCAATCTGACATCCAACCCTCAGGATTAGGGGAAGCAGTAGGATAAAGAACAGGATTCTTTCTCTGTCTCCTCGCTTTGTGGATCATATAATCTTGAAATGATCTTTTTTTTTTCTTCTTCCCTTCTCCATGATGTAGTAAGATGTGTCAGTTATGGTGGGTACATTGACCATTTAGTATGTAGGCCATCGAATATTGAGATGGGAGAAATGAATGTTACCCAGGAGTCTAGGGCATGAAGTTGGATATGGTAACTAGATTGACTCCAGATTGCTTCTTGTCACAAAAGAATGAGGTGGGAGCACCATGGTAGATGGGGACATTTTTTGGAGCATATGCAAGGAAACTCCATAATTAATATTTACTGGTCATTAGTGGGTGGCAGGCACTGTGTGAAAAGTTCACATACGTTATTTATTTAATCCTCCCAGAGAGAGCCTTGGTAGGGATATTATCCCTGTTTTATGAATGATGAAATAGTCACAAAGTTTATTTATAAAATTTTTTTTAGTGTTTATTTATTTTTGAGAGAGGGAGAGAGAGAGAGAGATAGAGTGCAAGCAGAGTTGGGCAGAGAGAGAGGGAGACACAGAATCCAAAGCAGGCTCCGGGCTCTGAGCTGTCAGCACAGAGCTGGAGGCGAGGCTCAGACCCACAAACCGTGAGATCATGACCTGAGCTGAAGTCAGACGTTTGACCGTCTGAGCCACCCAGGTGCCCCTAGTCACGGAAAGTTTAAATATCTCTGCTATGGTCATATGTTGGTCAAGCCAGGATTCAAACTCTGACGTCTTGGCTCTAAAGCTCAGTGTTATATGGCTGTCTGGACACGTGTGTGTGTGTGTGTGTGTGTGTACACATGTTTCTGAATGTACATGTGTAAGGTGTGCATGTGCTAAGCAGCTAAGGGGCTGTAGGCAATGGCCTCTTTTATTTCAGGCACTTGGCATCTCCTTCCATTGTTTGGTAAGCACCCCTCTTGTATTTGAGGGAGCGTCTTCTACCTGATTTCAGGGCTTGTTGCTCGTAGCACTAGGCGCAGTGGGGACATGCGTGGACGTTCCCCCGTGGACGTTGGATCCAGACTGGAGTTGTTGGTGCTGTGCCCAGAGGAGGTGGCCCAGAGGCTCATGCCACCCAGGGCACCACAGAGCGAGGCCAGTTGAACTCCTGTCCTTCCCAGGATCTTGGATTCTCTGTGCTCCCTTTATCCTTCTGATAAACTCCTCTTTCTTTTTTATCTTTTCTATTTCCTCACCTCTCCTGGTCTTTTCTTTCTTTTCTGTTCCTCTCTCTTGCTCCCTTCCTTACTTGCTTGCTGCCGCTTGATAGGAATTGCTTATAGCTAAAGAACCTTATGTGATACTTAACCTGCTGCTTTTGTTTCTTCCTTCCTCAGTGGTTCGGTCTGGCCTCAGACCATCCTGTCTCTCAGTCACTCTTTACTGAGTTGTAGCCCCTAAGGAAAATGGCCTCATCTAGGACCGTGGTGTGTCTTGCAGGCTGCTTCCAGTTCTCTTTCGCAAAGGAGTTTTCCTTCAAGGAAAAGGACCTCTTTTTTGCTGCATCTTTTCAATCCTATCCCTTACTGTCTAGAGGTGTCATGCTTTTGGGAGAGCACTAGGTGCTGCTTCCAATGATACAGTCAGGGGTAGCTTACTTATGCCTGCGCCAAATCATATGGTAGGCACTTGGTGTCTCTTCTGGGACGGTGTCCTGATTGATGGTGCACAGATCCTTGAGTATCCTAGCTGCTCCGGCTCTGGCTGGGACACCCAGGGGCTCCAAACTGCATGTGGGAGAATTTTGCCTCCACAAGCTCTCATCCTGAGATCCTTGAGCAAAGAGGGCCATTTGGCTCTGCCACACTTGTTTGCTGAACACTTATGATCTGCTAAGTGCTAGAGAGGAGTCCTTCTTATCCACTCTTCTATCTCATGTGGCTTCTGCTAGGCTTGGAAAAATCCCAGTCTGTTGAGTGAGTGGTGAATCTCCCTTCACCAGGGCCCCCTCTCTCCTCTGCAGGTCCCCTCTGTACCCATATTCAGGCTGCGGACAGAACCCCCAGAGCTGCGGCACCTGCCACCCTCACCTCGGCCCTCTTCACATTTTTTTTTTACAAATAGTTTATTGTCAAATTAGCTTCCACATAACACTCAGTGCTCATCCCCACCAGTGTCCTCCTCCATGCCCCTCCCCCCCACATCCATCAGTCCTCGGTTTTTGTCAGCATTCAAGAGTCTCTCATGGTTTGCCTCTCTCCCTTTCCCCCACCATTTCCCCCCTTCTTCTCCCCCTTGGTCCTCTGTTAAGTTCCTCCTTATCCTCCTATACGTGCAAACATGTGGTATTTGTCCTTCTCTGCCTGACTTATTTCGCTCAGCATAACACCCTCAAGGTCCATCCATGTTGCTACACATGGCCAGATTTCATTTTTTCTCATTGCCATGTAGTATTCCATGGTATAGATAAACCACATCTTCTTGATCCATTCATCTGTTGATGGACACTTAGGCTCTTTCCATGTTTTAGCTATTGTGGAGAGTGCTGCTATGAACATTGGGGTACATGTGCTCTTATGCATCAGCATTTCTGTATCCCTTGGGTAAATTCCTAGCAGTGCTATTGCTGGGTCATATGGGAGTTCTATTGTTAGTTTCCTGAGGAACCTCCACACTGTTTTCCAGAGGGGCTGTACCAGTTTACATTCCCACCAACAGTGTAGGAGGGCTTGGCACCCAACCTCTGCTCAGGTCATGATCTCACAGTTCATGAGTTTCAGCCCTGCGTCATGCTCTGTGCTGACAGCTCAGAGCCTGGAGCCTGCTTCAGATTCTGTGTCTCCCTCTCTGTCTGCCCCTCTCCCACTCGTACTCTGTCTCAAAAATAAATAAAAACATTAAAAAAAATAAAACTAGTTTGGAATGGTTCCAGGGTCCTGATTTGGGGAAGTTTATGTTCTGCTGGGCAGTTTTCTTTCTGGCCTCAGAAGCTAAGATGTTGGCTGGTCTTTACCTCTCTGGCCCTGATGAGGCTTTTTCTCCTGCCTCTACCTTGTAGGACAGCGTCTCCTGGTCCCTGGGCTCTTGAAGAGAGCATCCACAGGACTGTCCCTTCACAGGTAGCTGTATCCCACAGCCCTGGGTGACTGCTGCCCAGGTCTGTCCAGTAGGGAGCTGGGTAAAATGTGAACGACTTCCTATAGACGATGGGGATACATTTACCCCGGCAAGATGATTGTTTCAGGCATAGAAGAGGAGGTCATGGTGGCTTTTATTAACTTTAAACTAATGTTCCAATCTGTCTGCCATAGTTTCTTAACCCCCGAGGGAGTAGCCATCTCTATTTCAGCTTCCATGAGGGTCAAGCTTAAACTCTTTATAGTCATTAAAATGCTTTTTGTTGTTGCCAAGTTTGCTGCCCATTTGAGCTCTTCCGTTTCATTCTCTGTCCTTCTGAAAGCTGATGGCTCTGTGGGTCCCTGTATCTTCTCTTTGTCTGGGGCATAGTTAGCGCTGGAAGTGGGATGTGGTTTATATAATGTGAAAACATGATTGAGGATAAAGCGATGGTCCCCCACTTGCCACCCGGCTTTGGAAGGTATAGTTAACACACCGACAGGCTACTGGCTCCCATTTGCAGCTCAGTAATAATTCAAACATTAACATAGGCGGCTCCAGGCTTTGAAAAAAAAAAAAGAAACCACTTTTGTATGAAACAGTGCTTTATCTTGCATGTGAAGTGGTGATATGCTTTTCTTAATTTCATTCAGCAAAGGCTGGGAGTAAGAGAAAGAATTGTTCAAACTGGCTTTATTTTCAATATTTGAAGTCTGATTGGTTTTACAAATTGAATCCCTTCAAACTTTTTTTTGAAGCTGAAAGTGCATTATTCATCTGGGACCCTCTTTCTGCACAAGGAGCTCTATTTGGAGCTGACCGTCCCGCTCCTCTTGAATCCATCCCCTCATTATTTCTAGAGCACACAATGCTAAAATATGTTAAACCCCACAACTGAAAGAAATGTTCCCAGAATCACAGAAAAACTCTTTTGCTTCTTCTTTTGGCTTACCTATGAGGATATGGGAGATTGGGATAGTTTCCATAGCGGGGACATTTCCTGGGGGAGAGTGAGGATCGCCATTCCTTGGGGAGGGTAAGGTCCTCATAAAGGCCATAGATGAGAAGCTGCCTTTCCCTGTGAATGGGGACCTCCTAGCTTCAGGACCACCTTTGGGAAACGATTGTTTTCAGGCCTTATCAGGAGATGGCATTAGCCACTTCCTGGAATTTTCCCAGCTAACAGTGAGTAGAATCACTCAGTCTTTTAGAGAAGGTAAAAGTATCAGGATTGTTTGATGATAACATGTACTTATCTGGTTTGATCTGGGTTTTGGGTTTCAGAACAAAGACCAAGGGAGAGAGATGATTGGGTGGAGAGTGACTGTCTTATTAAAGTTTTATCTTATTAATGATGTGCATGCTGACAAAATCCCTGATCTAGACTCCAGCAGCCTCTTGTTTTTATCAAACTGGGGAGCCAGCATCAATAAATGGAGGCCTCTCTGACACCCAACCAAAAGTGATGCTGCCCTTTTTCAGGCAATTGACTGCCGTTTTGGAGTCCTGAAGACAGCTTCAGTCCTACACATCTGGCCACCCTCTCTCAAATCTTATGAACGGTGCCATTAATAACAACCCCTTACAGTGATGCACAGCTTCAACCTTTTCCAAATCTCTACATATATCATGGTGTTTTATTATCATCTACTCACATGCCTGTGAGTGTCAGGTATGTGGTCCAGGCCAACTCACCCCAGATTCAGAAGACTCCAACAGGTAAACCCAAGCTCTTAGCCAGGATTTGGTAAAAGGCGGGAGTGAGGCATGGTTTTGAAGGTTGATTGTCTCTAGGATTAACAGTTTAAACACATGGCATGTGTGTCTAAAAGATATTCCTCTCTGAAACAAAACAAATCACAGATCTTAGGAGGGGGTGGCTTATAGAGAACACATCTCTGGGTAGAACAGTCATTTACTGACAGACTAGTGCTGCATCTCAGTAATAGGCCATTTTCCCCATCACTGCACAGAACTAACCAACCTCCAAGCTGCATCTCACTTTTCATCTCTGGATCTGGTGTGAGCTTTTTTTCTGGTAAAGTCAACACAGTGAAACTTACTATACTTTAAAATACCCTCCAAAGATGGCATTCTAAATTTTATATGAACATGCAAATGACCCAGAATAGCTAAAACAATTTAAAAAGAGAAGAACATTGGAGGACGTACACTGCCTGATTATAAGACTTACTATGAAGTTATAGTAACCAAGACGGTGTGGAATTGCCAATAACTGTAGACATAGAGATCAGGGAAATAGAATAGGAGCCGGAAGTAATCCCTCACTTAGGTGGTGAATTGATTTGTAATATGTTTGCCAAGGTAATTTGCTGGAGAAATGATAGTCTTTTCATCAAATGGTCCTGGAACACCTGGAGACGCATATGCAAAAAAAAAAAAAAAAAAGATTCTTAACCTTATTATACATAAAAATTAACTCAACTTGGATCACAAACCTGAATGTAAATGCTGAAACTGTAAAACCTCTGGGAAAAAAATGAAAGAAAAATCTTCATGAGCTCGGGATAGGCAAAGATTTGTAGGACACAAAAAGCACAGAATTGAGAAGATAAAACTGATAAATTTGATTCCATCAAAAGTAAAATATTCTCCTCTTCTGAAGACATTGTTAATGAAATGAAAAGTTAAGCTTCAGACGGAGAGAAAATATTTTCGATACAACTTTCTGACAAAGACACAGTATCCAGAATGTATAAAGAACATCTACGAGTCAACAGTACAAACAACCTAATTTTATTTTAAATAGTTTATTGTCAAGTTGGTTTCCATATAACACCCACTGCTCATCCCCACAAGTGCCCTCCTCCATGCCCATCACCCCCTTGCCCTCCCCCCCCATCAGCCCCTCAGTTTGTTCTCGGCCTTTAAGAGTCTCTCATGGTTTGCTTCCCTCCCTCTCCCCCACTATTTTTCTCCTTCTTCTCCCCCATGGTCCTCCATTAAGTTCCTCCTAATCTTCCTATACGTGCAGACATATGGTATCTGTCCTTCTCTTCCTGACTTACTTTACTCAGCATAATACCCTCAAGGTCCATCCATGTTGCTACACATGGCCAGATTTCATTGTTTCTCATTGCCATGTAGTATTCCATCATATAGATAAACCACATCTTCTTGATCCATTCGTCCGTTGATGGACACTTAGGCTCTTACCATGTTTTGCCTATTGTTGAGAGTGCTGCTATGAACATTGGGGTCCATGTGCCCCTATGCATCAGGACTCCTGTATCCCTTGGGTAAATTCCTAGCAGTGCTATTGCTGGGTCATATTGTTAATTTTTTGAGGAACCTCTGTAGTTTTCCAGAGGGGTTGCACAAGCTTACATTCCCACCAACAGTGTAAAGAAGGTGCCCATTTCTCCACATCCTCGCCAGCATCTAGAGTCTCCTGACTTGTTCATTTTGGCCACTCTGACCAGCATGAGGTGGTATCTCAGTGTGGTCTTGATTTGTATTTCCTTGATGAGGAGGGAGGCTGAGCATCGTTTCATGTGTCTGTTGGCCATCTGGATGTCCTCTTTGGCGAAGTGTCTGTTCATATCTTCTGGCCATTTCTTCACTGGATTGTTTGTTTTTCAGGTGTGGAGTTTGGTGAGTTCCTTATAGATTTGGGATACTAGCCCTTTATCTGATATATCACTTGCAACTATCTTTTTCCATTCCGTCGGTTGCCTATTGGTTTTATGGATTGTTTCCTTTGCCGTGCAGAAGCTTTTAATCTTGATGAGGTCCCAATAGTTCATTTTTGTTCTTGATTCCCTTGCCTTTGGGGAGGTGTCAAGTAAGAAATTGTTGCGGTTGAGGTCAAGGAGGTACAAATAACCTAATTTTAAAAAGGGCAAAAGATTTGCACAGATACGTCACACACTTACAAATATGCATGGCAAATAAACACATGTAAAGATTTTTCACACTATTTGTCACTAGAGAAGTGCAAATGAAAACCACAAGGAGGGAGATACTCCTACATGCACATTAGAATGGCTACAGTTAACAGAGTTGTAGAGGCTATGGATCAACTGGATCCTTCTACTTCCTTGAACATACAAGGGTACAACTACTTTGTAAAATACTTTGGCAGTTTCTTATAAAATGAGAGATACACTGATCGTGAGACCCACCGCTTCTATTTCTGAGTATTTACTGATGTGAAATGAAGGCTCATTCATTCTAAAACTTGTGCATGGAAGGTGATGGCAGCTTTCTTGATAATAGTTCAATGCTGGAAACAATCCAAATGTCCAGTTGGTGAATGGATAAACAGATTGTGGTATATCCACATAACGGAATACTACTGAGCAATAAAAAGGAATGTTTTACTGATACATATGACAACATGGGTTGTCAGAAACATTATGTTGGGTGAAAGAAGCCAAGATGCAAAGAATGCATATCATATGATATTGTTTAACTGAAACTCTAGGAAAAAAAATAATCTTTGGTCACAGAAAGTATATCCGTGTTTGCCTGGGCTTGGTAGGATTGACTGGGACAGGGCAGTAGGGAACTTTTCACTATGATGGAAACTTTCTGTATTTTTATTGTAGTTGGTGGTTACACAAGTGTACACAAATTATGTGTGAAATGGGTACATTTTATTATATGTACGCTATGCCCCAGTGAAGTTAAGTTTAAAAAAATGGCATAGTACAAAACACATTAAAAAAATCAGTGTATTTCTGTCATTTTATCAAAATGATAGTATTATGAAGGTGTTTCTCTTATAGACCTCTTTGTTACTTCTGAAGTTAGAGCCCTATCTGGAGTGTGCTCTGTGATAATGAATCCCCAGGGCTTGCTCTGCAGATGAAGGAGAGAAAACCATTTTATAGGCCACAGGGCAGCTGCTGTAGGGCGACTCTGGCTGAGGACAGACTCTGAATTTCAGGAATCAGGTAGGGGATTGGCCAAAGAGCCAGCTGGCCAAGTGATAGATACTTAGACTGAATGAAATAGTGGATTAGAAGATCTTATTTAAATTTTGTAATTTCCCTTTTTTTTTTTAAAAAAAAAAAAAGGAGTTAGATTTTGTGATCCCTAACAGTTACTATTTGGGATTGATTTCTTTTTGACAATGAGCCTCATGAGAAGAGACTGCTGTTCTTGCTTACTACTGTATTCTTTGTGCTGAATGGAGTGCGTAGTACCTCATGGGTCTTTAAAATTCTGTAAGTGATTGCATGGGTATACAAAGTCAGGATCCAGTAATGAATCAATTTATCCACTGCATTAGTGAAGATAAAATGGGTTGTACTGCAGTAGAAAACATCCCCTAAAGCTCGATGTGACTGAGACAAAAGTTTATCTTTTACAATGGAACTAGTTACATGATCCAGCCTGACTCCAAGGGGCTGGGAAACACAGTTTTCCATGTTCCCAGAAAAGGAGGGATACAAAATGAGATCTGGGGAACACATAGCATTATTTCTGCTGTATTAAGTCTAGACTGGGTTACATTTACAGATTAAGGCAAGCCTCTGTTGATGGCCTGAGGCTTTTTGGAAAAGTGAGCCTTGTATGAAAAGTACACAAATCTTTCTGACGGTTTTTATCACGTGCCATGCTCACCAGTGCTTTTATACTTTAGCGGGTAGCAGGGGTGCCTGGTGGCTCAGCTTGTTGAGCATCAGACTATTGATTTCAGCTCAGATCATCATCTCAGGGTCATGGGATTGAGCTCTGCATCAAGCTCTGCGCTGAGTGGGGAGCTTAAGATTCGCTGTCTCTCTCTCTCTCTCTCTCTCTCTCTCCCCCCCCTCCCTCCCTCCCTCCCTCCTTCCCTCCCTCCACCCCTTTCCCCAGCTTGTCCTCTCTTGCTCCAAAAAATAAATAACTAAATAAAAATACTTTAGCTGGTGCATTTCTTTCCATCTGGAATGCTGTCCATTTTCTTGTTGGATGTGCTATAATTCTGGTCCATTCTTAGACATTTAAGAGCAGCTCCTTCCAGTAATCCATTCCTGGTCCAAGAACATGATTAACTACACTGGATCCAGCACTTGGTTTTAATTAATCCCATGGTTTCTAAGGATTGTCTTCTCAATTAGTCCATAAGCTCCTAGAGAGCTGGTGTGATCCTTTCTTCAGCTCACTCCCTTATCCAGCCGAGGACTCAGCACAAGGTGGATACTCAGTGAATTCATGTTTTCAGCATACCCTGATGAAATAAATGGAGGGGCAGCCTCTACTCTGAGTTGCTGAGCCGAGGGGCAGCCCATGTTTAGCAGGGGTGGGCTGTACACAGGGCAGGGCTTCTTGTCATTCTTCTGAAATTCTTGGGGCAGATGTCACAAGGAAGGCTTTCCACAATGCCACATGGAGTGGGTATTTATTTATCTGTCATACACCTCCCAGTTCTCCCTGAACCAAAACAAACCAGGTGAGGTCAGAAGAATAAAGAGTCCTGTGGGCTGTGGCTGCTTGTCCTCTGAGACTTTTAAGAGCTCTGGCCTCGGGTCCATTCATTACCATTCTAAGTGACGTTAATCTGCCCCCTGTCCCCTAAGTCTAGGCTGGAGCAGAATGAACAAAGGGCTTAATCACTCTGGTATCAAGATATTCCTTCCCGTCTGTGCAAATGTTCTTGGGTGTGTAATGTGAACATGCTGCACTCATTTGGAGCCATTGTTCTCTCTAAATGAGAAAATGCAAATGAGGCACTCAGGGTACCGTACCATAACTGGCTGCATAAAATTCTTGACATCAACATGAAGCTACTTAGCATAATTTTCCTGTTAATAAACTGCCAATTTAGTCGTTTAGGATTCAGCTTCTAAAGAATGCAACAGCATCAGGCAGGGCTTTCCCCCCCTCATATATGCCTGAGTTCATTATTTTGATGTTTATGTTAAAACATAGGAAATTGGAGTTTACGCGATTATTTGGACATCTTCTACTCTAATTTGTTTACTTTCAAAACTCGGGGAATCTTTGCTCATTTGAAAGGCAAAACGTAATTTTTTCAGAGCATTTTCTTCTATTCAGCATAAAATTTCCGTACTTAAAATGACTGAGAAACACTTTGAGGATGTGACTGAGTAGAGCCTATGCTGAAGGCATTGAACCGGGGGCCACAGCTGTGCTGACCCCTGTGGAGATCCTAAAGGGGACAGGAAACTTCAGAGCTGGAGGGATGCCTTGGATGTGCCTGGGTTCCCCAATGCTGTGGGGGCCTCGTTCCTGGAGCACCCCTCCCAGTCCACCCTATGCTCTGTCTTGGTTCAGCTCAACCATGGTACAGCTGTGCCAACCTCCTTGCTGGCCATCTGGCTCTTCCTTCCAGGAAGATCCACTGTGTACCTACTGTGTGCTAGTCATGGGGATGATACTGGGGAGCACATACCCTACTCAATGAATCATAGGACCAAAAATTAAAATGCCAGGGAGGAGAGCAATGGTGCTCTGGGAGAGTGAGGCAAGGATCTAAGTTCCTGCCTTTAGAAGCTTGTAGTCAAGATTTACTCACATAATCATGGCTTGGCAGCAGTTTCATGAAGCTTAAATTATCTGCTAGGTTTTTCCGGTTCTCCAGATTATTGCGAACAACTTGCATAGACACGGCCTAACTAGAGGTATTAGATATTTTTTGAGCACCAACCCATGGCCCTCACTGTTTCAGCCACCAGATATGCAGAACTCTTGGTTTCCCAGTAATATTGTTGGAAAGCAGCCCAGTCTGACCCATCAGATCATGGCCTTCCAGGTTAGGTAGGAGAGCATGAGTTAGAACCCAGTCTATATCACTTCTCAGGCATGCATCTTGGCTCTCCTGTGTGTAAACTGAGTAACCGAGACACTGAGTGGCCTGAGCATTAAATGAGATGGTGGAGCACAGTGCCCAGCATGTGAATGGGACTTGATTAAGTAATGGTCACTCCATGTTCCCAGAGAGGAGGGAGCATGTTGGTTGGACAAGAGCCATGCCTGGTGTTTTGGGGCATCTCCCGTGTCAGGGCTGAGCAGGTGGGCCGTTGGTGCTTGTGGAGCTGTCTTGGATCATACTATTCTTGTGTAATTCAAACCTGGAGCTCAGCCAGGCTCCCGGGGTCGTTTCCAGCTTCTCCCCTCTTTTGTGGGTAAGCAGGCACCTCCTGGAGAGTGCCCGGCTACTGTGGGGCACTCTGGCAGCCACTGTCTGTGGGTCTCCAGGGTTCTCTCTGTCTAGGTGGGTCAGCCCCCTCTGCAGGCTGGCCTGTGGGGTAGCTTGCTGTGCATGTGCACTGTCCATCACTATCGAGTAGCGTGGGCTCATGTGGCTTCATCCTGGCCACTTCTCTGATTATTGCGCTGGAAGGAAACAAGCATCGTGCTGCTCCTAGTTAGGTGGTTTGTCTTGTCTGAGGACCTCAGATCTTACTCAGGGAGGGAGAATGAGGCTGTGACTCCCTCTCTCCTCCTAGCCCTTCCTTCAAGCTAGGACCCAGCAGGGTGGGGGTTGGACTGGTCCAAACAGGAGGCATCCTGGGAAGATGGAGGCATTCCCAGAAGCTGTCTGGTAGTTAGCTTGAGCTCATGGTTCCGTGATTCAATGTACCTATCCTGCTTTCCCGGGAATTCTGTGGGCTCTTCGTTGCCTATTTATTTACTTGCTCTTTTAATCCTAGGTTCCCTGTGTCACCATTTGTGTACCTGCTTTTGACAGTGCAAAGGTAGCATCTCTGGACCGGTGGGGCAGGGTAGCCTGGCAGGTTTAGGGCAGCTGAGGTCAGGCAAGGGAGGAGGGTCCCATTTCCTTCCCATCAGATCATGCACTTTGCTTTGCTCTGCTTTGCTTTTTTCTGGGTTTGTCCAAAGTGAAGGCTGGGATGATTATGCCCACCCAACAATTTGTTATCTGTTCATTCTAATAATTAACAGAGTTGCAATTACCACATAAAGTTACAAAGATAAACAAAAGATCAATATATCTTTATAGTTTTTAGTTTCAATTTTCAAGACAAGGTCTCAATGAAAGCTTTCTTCGCACTTCAGTATATTTTGTCCCTGTTTTCAGCAGTGTATTCAAAGAGGTCTTTGTCCCCGGTCCCTGTTATCCTCGGACAGCAGGTACCTCCCGGTGGATTGAAGTATGGGTATTTTGAGTAGGACAAAGTTCCAGTCTTCCAGCGAGTCTCAGACACCAACTCTTCTGTGCTCATCTGTCCTGAGCCAGGGCGAGAGAGGGAGGTGGAGCAGCTTCGAGAACCATGCAGAAGCCGTAGGGCCTCCTGCAGGGGTGTGTCCCGTGCCTCTGTTCGCCTCACAGGCAGCCGTGCCCTGCCAGGCTAGGAGCTTGGTCACCCACTGCTGCTGGGTCCAGCCTTCCCCAGCTTCCTGGCACCTGCGCTGCCTCATGGTCATTGGCCTTCCAGGTGGCCTTGTTGGAATCGCAGCCCTCGTGCTGGCTGGGCCTCAGTGTTGCAATTGGCCTGGAAAGTCCCCAGGACAAATCTAATGACTTGGAGGCTCAGCTTGTCTTTGTCGCACAGGAGGCGTTTCTCCCTCCTAAATGGTCCTCACAGGCCTTCTGTGCTTCTCAGTAAAGTGCACCTTTCCCTCCCAGCCAGACGTCGTTCTCAGAGCTTTTTGCCCAATAACTCATTTGACCCCCATTTTACAGACATTGAAACTGAGCCTCAGGGCACTTCTCCCGAAGTGCTTCCCAGGTCACACAGCTGGGATAGGGGGCTGGGCTTAGGATCCAGCAGCTGGTTCTGGACTCTGGGCTTTGGCTTGCTCTCGGGGCACCGTGCCCACTGTTGGAGCCTCGAGAACGGACTATGCCATTCATACTCCGCTCCTCTTTCCAATCCCGCCAGGCCTGGTTATGAAGCGTCACAATTGCCATATCAATACTGGGACGATGGCATTGATTTTAGTGGCATTTAGATCACAAGAGTCCGTCTGGAGCTGTGCCCTGGGATTTATGCTCCCCACATCCATTAGAGCTAATGGGGAACGTCTGCATAAATCATGAAAGGCAGTGGGGAGTTACTGCTCTGAGCTGCCCTTGCATCTTAACTGCCAGCTCTGAATCCGATGCTCATCCTCTCTTGTTATCATGCATTCCCTTGTAGCTGGTAGTTTTCTTAGAGAAGCCCCAGGTTTAGGGAGAAGAGTATCAAAGCACTGGGCTGGATGGATAGTTTGTAGCTGTGTGATTTTGGGTAAGTTATATCATCTCTGTGAGCTGTCCTCAGTTTTCCCACCAGTCACATAAAGTGAAGGCCTTGGTGTGCTGCTTCCAGAAGAGTTGAAGCCCTGAACCCAGCAAATATGACCACTCCTTTTACTTCTGTATATTTTTCTTTCAGTGCAGGGACCCAAAGGAAGTTATGCTGCTTTTTGGTACTGCACTCCTCTGGCTGGGAGAACAGTCAGCTGTATGTGCTGCCCAGATGTGGAGAGGCCATCCACCTCAGAAGACAGATGGGCTCTGTGCTCACACAGAGCAGTGAGAAGCAAGGATTTCTTCTGTTCACTTGCTCATTTGTACATGTTTATTTATTCATTCATTCATTCATTTTGCAAGTTTTTATTGCAAATACTTGTTATTGTTCCTAACAGTATTTACTTTAAGTTTGGGGAAAGAAGTGAGGTGTGAAAACTTGGACATTAGTCTGCTCTCACTGAGCCAGATTGTCCTGAGCCACTCAGCTGTCTGGCAGCCGGCCCTTAAAGCTTGGTTCTTTGCCCATTTGCTTGCATACTTACCATGTTTTGGACATGCCAGGTACCCAGTTCTGCGTCATGCTTTTTAGCCAGCTCTCTGGGTGACCCCTGCATGGTCAGGCTGGGGCAGAAGGCTGTGGTACAGTTGAGAAAGGAGAAGGTATGGCCACTACCCTGGGAAGGTGGATTTGTGACCTCTGAGCAGTATGTGAGTTTGTGAGTATGTGACTGGCACCAGTGAGGGTCTGGGGGAAGAAGAATAAGAGAAGCGGCACCTATATTATCTTGTCCAAATCAGACACTTAAGGGGCAGGGGCACTATTAATAAATACCATGCATGGGAGGTGTGAACCAGGATGGGCTCTAGAAAACTGGGACACTGGCCTCACTGTCATATCAAGCTGAGAGGTGAAGAAGGCTTTGTGAAGAGCGGATGCTGGGCTGAGCCTGGGGGAGTGCAGCACTTGGTGCTTAGATTGCAGTTTCCCAGGAAGCCTGATTTGGGCAGATGCAGCCACCTGTCTTAAAGGTGAGCATTTGGGGGATCTGCTCTTCTCTTTTTCCAAGGAACGGGCATCTAGGAGGGCTGGTGGCTGACATCTGACATGTACACTGCCTTTCTGAGCGTGGGGTTGGAGCACTAATTAACCCCTGCTTCTGGGTACTCCTTCGTGGGCCCCTCCATGCCCACCTCACTTCTGACCCAGGGCTCGGGCTGCAGAGCACTTCAGGAAGAGTCCCAGGCTCTGCAGAGTTGTTTCTTAAAGCCAGTGTCTTTCTGGTCCTCCTGCCAAGAGTGCCCCAGGGAGAGCACATCACTTCCACAAATTTACCGAGATATGTCACAGCCCCTTCATCTCCAAGCCAATAAAAGTACAACTGATGGTCCACATAAAAGTGACTAGATGGCCTTTCTCTCAGATGGGTCCTTTTGAGCTGGCTGGGGGTGTGAACATTATGGATGAGGTCCAGAACTTATTCACAGTGGGGTCTCTGGCCTTCCAGGTGGCTTGAGATGGGGCCTCTGGGCAGTGAGGAAGGAGCGGAATGAAGGGATGGCCCGATCAGGGCAAGTCAGTGTCCCAGGAAGGCAGACACAGTAGCCCCGTCTGCTCTAAACTGCTCCCGAGTGGCTCAAGCCATCACTCAGCGACGCCAACTGTGGCTGACGGCCGCATCACAGTACTGCGTTAGGGAGAAGAAACGCGTCTGAAAGTGCCCTTCCTGCTGCCGAGGCAGGAGAAACATACCGAGGAAAATGTACTAAAGGAGCCAGTGCTTTTAGGGTAAGTGAGGCCAGTGCCTGTAGAAGACCTATCTCAAGTAGAAGTCAGATGTGGAGTTTGTATACAAGCGAGAGACTGTGGTTTCTCTGACAAAACTGCCAGCCGGCATCTCGAGATTGGAGCGGATTCTAGTGAAAACATGGGCTCTTATTTCAGGGGAACGTTTGGTTTAATCACTGCACAACCACTCATTTCCTCCCCTGTCGTCTCAGCTCCTCCTAAAGTGGTCAGAATGGGTTGGACATGGGTAGCCTGTAATCTAGAAAGATTTTCTTCCTACCCATTTGTAACAACTCTGTTTGACTTTGATATTGGCCCTGCATCTAAAATTTCCTTATTGAGTGATTTTTAAGTTGTATTGCTTTTTATATTTTTATTTATATGTATTTTTAAATGTTTATTTATTGAGAGAGAGAGAGAGAGAGAGAGAGAGAGAGAGAGAGAGAGAGATCATGAGCAGGAATGAGGCAGAGAGAGAATAGAGAATCCCAAACAGGCTCTGTGCTGTCGGGTTCAATCCCATGAACTATGGCATGATGACCTGGACTGAAACCAAGAGTTGGATGCTCAACTGACTGAGCCACCCAGGCATCCCTGTTGTATGAAATTTGTTATGGATTGATATTATAATCAATAATGATAGGTAGTATATACTAAGTATGTATAGTGTGCCAGGGGCTGCTGGGGGCAAATGTAATGGTGAACACCACCGCTCAGACCTTGTTCTCACAGCACTGGTTTTCTACTAAAGCACAGAACCTTTGCCAACTTTCTTTCTTCTGGAAATTAAGGCTGATTCCAGTTTTTCTTGAATCTCATCTCTGGGAAACCCAGATGAAGGTGAGCCCTCCCCCCTGCCCCCCCTTGCCATGTTTGGGCCAGATGAGTCACTTCCCAAATTTTAAAAGGTAAGAATAACCGAAGGTGATGGTGCAGGACACAGGGCTGTGTGCTTGGGGAGCATGAAAGCAGGGTCATGCCCAGTCCCTGTTCTGCGGTCTCGTGGCTGTCCTATGTGCCAGGTGCAGCGAGTGGCCTGTGGAACATGGTGTGTTGCTGCAAGGGAGCAGGACAGTGGCCGGGGCTGGGCACGGGGCAGTGGTCAGGCCCGTAGGTCTGCTTCAGTGTCTAGGTCCAGCAGTGACGTGGCTGTTGCATAATCAGGGCAAATATTCAAAGACAGGCCGCAGGGAACATGACCCCTTACTGTAGCCCCTCACGCTTGGAAATGGAACAGAGATCTCCCTGCAGGTGGAGGGGTGCAGGAGCAGAGCACTGAGGAGGTGAGAAGGGCATTGCCAGGGAACCTCATTTGAAGGGTCTGTGGCCATTGTCCGAACAAATGCAAACCACCTACTTTAGAGAGAAGGGATGGCACCTGGACATCACCTCCATATCTTTAAGGAACTTAAATTTAAGGAACTGAATTTCTTGCTCTCTTTCCCACTTCCTTCCGTCTTTTCTTTCTACCCCATAGCTATTTATGGACACATCGCACACCAGGCTCCGTTCTGTGCATTGAGGATACACATTTCTAGCTGTCAGGGAACCCACAGACAGGTTTCTAACCCGACAGTCAAACAAGCCTTGTAGGAGCGCAGATGGGGCAAACTGGGGGAGCTCTAAGCAGGAACGCCTCCTCTGAGGGCCCTTGGCAGGGAGGGTGCCTGAAGGCTGGGTCCAAGGGAGGGGTCTGCAGTCAAAGGCTCTCAGGAGGAAGTGAGTGGGGCCTATTTAGTAACCTTACCGCTGGCTGAGCCCCTGCTGGGAGCTGCTGGGCCACCCTCCCCACCTGTGGAGTTCTACAGATGCTTGGCTCCATGTGGAGAGGTTGCTGTAATTGGTCTGGGATGTGGCCTGTGCACTGAGTTTTCAAAGCTCCTCTGGTGAATCTAATGAGCTGTCCAGGTGACAGTAGGGGTGGGAAGTCAACAGTCAGTGCACGGGGAGGGAGAGGAGGGGCACCAGGTGAGAGCGCTGTACACACAGGAGGGGGTACAATGAAGAGAGTCCCACAGGCCCTGGGGTAGGGTTAGGAGGGAGGTAGAGGGGGAGGTAAGGAAGGGGAGAGGCAGTTGTGGTGAGATGAAGACAGTCAAGATCTCCATTGAGCTAATGGTGAGCCAAGGCTGGGTCCTGAAAGTCCAGACATACTGAGTTTGGTGTCAGGCACTGGGCAGGGCAGCCCTTTGCTGGAGACACCCTGCTGCCGGACCTGTTGCAGATTCCCAGGGGGGAGGCTGCTGTGCACATGTTCAGAGATAAGGTCCGAGGTGTAATTTCTCTTCTCTGTAAAAGCCCAGAAGGGAGGAGGTATGGGCAGGGGCTGTGGTGGGGGTTGTATTTTCTGAAGCAAACAATTGCCTTTCCTCTGCCTGTGAGGCGCAGGCCCTTGGCTCTCAACCTCAGGGAAAACAAGGCTTAATGGTTTCTCACTTGGTCTGAGACTGTTTGCGTGTCCCCCCCCCCCCCCCCAGCTGTCCTCTGATACACCTTTCTGAGGCGTGGTGTGACTTCTGTGACCTACCTTCTGACCTCTCATGCTTCCTCCTTGAGAGAAACTTCTGTTCAGTCTTGACAGTGTGTATCCCAAAGCCAGGTCACTTCATCAGGCGCAGGGGGAAGAAAAGCATCCTCTCTGCTAATAGCAGAGGCAGGGTTCATGCCCAGAGCTTGTGGCTCCACGTTCCTTCAGCCTGGAACAGGCTGGGGACATTTTACAAGCCAACTGTATGTAGACTTCCTCCTGTGTGAGCATCATTCATTTTCCCTGAGTGTTTGGCATTATTTGGTTTTATTGTTGCGTTTAGGTCCTGGGAGATGATTACGTTCCATGAAGTAGCGTGATTGATTGACCTTTTGAAATGTCAGCAGCGGCTCCCCGGCTCTAGGGGATTTTGTGGGCTTCATTAGCCCTCGCCTCCTGGGCCATGTGAGCAAACCTCTCCTGTGATGGGCAAGGCGTCAGCGAGAAGATAGCTTCCAGCAGGCCAGGGGGCTAGGCAGTTGCTCCCGGGCAGGATCCTGGAGGAACAGGGGCACCAAATCATCCCTGTCATTGAAACAAACCAGGACTGGGTTAGAGAACAGGAGGGCGGCAGCAGGAAAGAGAGTGAGTCAGCACATTGCCCAGATCTGTTACTGAATGGGTGCTAATCTAGTCCTCACCCCTTTCTCTGTGAAAAGAGAGGTGCACCTGAACTTTGGGAAGGTCAGGGAGGCTTAGCTCCTGCTGGAGGGAATGAGAGTGTGTTTAGGAGCTAATGATGATACGGCATGAGGATGCGCCCTTCTCTGTTTGCCACTCCCAGGCCACCCTGCACCTTCTCACCTGGATGGGGCATTTGGCTTTCCAAGGTGGGCTGTGGCTTCCCAGGGGCTTGAGGGAGACATGGTAGTTACCAGAGGACCCGGGGGTTTGCTTTATGGCTGGGGGCTTCTCTGCATGGCTTCATGTCCTTCCCCTGAGCTGCACACCATGGTTTACAAGCTTGAGGGTTGTGGCACCCCAGGAGGGAGGGGTTAAGCCATCCCATTGCTGCTGTGTTGGTTGCAGGTAGAAAAACCACACAGAAGGGGGCTGCCTGGAAGTACGTGCTCGTGTGTATTTATGTATGTACAAGTCTGTAATTCACACAGGGAAGGTTGTGTGAAATCTTCCAGCAATCAGAAAGCCCTATTAGGTGACATTTGTGAAATTTCCCAGCACAAAAGGTGACCGAAAGCCTTAGGAGAGTCTTAAATGCCTTCATATTCATCAATTAGAATCTTGTAGATGTTATTCTAGTCCTTAAAAATGAGTACTTTTAGTGTGGCCACTCTGGTAGCTTTCTTTTAACCAAGATTGTTAACCAGAACACTCTTTTCCTGACTGTGTTCCATACTATCAACTTTCCATTATTGATTAAAATGATGATACACAGGTAATTATAAGCACAGTGATAGACATCATTTCTTGAATGCTAAATGTAAACCAGGTCCTGTGTGCTAAATACTTTGGACATATTTTCGTTAATCATTGCATCAGATCTACTATGTAGGTATGTTTATCCCTATTTAGCAGATAGGGTTCGTGGAGATGAACACATCCCAAGGTCACACAGGAAGGGCCTCTCCAAGTTTTGGGCACACAGCCTTCCTGTTACATTGTTATTGGACACCTACTCTGTTGGCAGATGTCACGAGCATGATTGAAAGGGGCTCAGGCCCCGCCTTCAGGTCACACACAAGACAGACAGGAGCCCACAGAGGAGAAAGGAAACAGTAACAAAGTGCTTGCCATGTGGATGATTCAAATAGCTGAGAAGTACTAGGGCTACCTAGTGTGTGGGTGTGCGCTCATGTATGAGTCAAGTTTCTGAAAGAGGGGAAACTAGATTCGGACCCCGAAAAGTGCAAAGGAGATGGTGATGATATGGATGAAGCCTCTGGTGGGGTTCAGGGGACTGACAGCGGGTTAGGAGAAAAGACAGAGGCTGCTGCTCAGGGATTGGGTTCTGTGGCTGTAACCTCACATACTTGGCTTGTTCCTCCTGATGAGCGTCCCAGCAGGATCCTTGCAGGATCAGAGGAAGGCGAGCCTGCATCCTATGAGGAATACTTGTGGCCTACCTGGGGCAGCTCCCGAGGAAGGAGGAGAGTGGGACCCGCACAGGAGCCTGGTGGTGGCTGGGGCCGGTGGGAGGCAAGGCCCCTGTTGGAGAAGGAGGTGTGTGGAGCCTGTAGGCAGCCTCTCTGTCATTCCTGCAAACATGGCTAGAGTTAATGTGTGAAACACACATTCCACTAACCTTCATATCCCACCTCAGGGCTCTGGTGCATTAGCAGGTATCTGGATGCCCGTGCAAGTTAGTCCCACGGAAAGAGTGCAATGTCACCTGAAGTTATAACTCCCAGGGAGTGAGCAGATGCCTTTTTGTGTTCATGGATCACAGAGAAACCCTGATGCATTGGTCTCCTTGTAGGGAGATCCGGGAGTCCTGAGCTTAGTCTCCTGGTTCTCCACTTCCCTGGTCTACATCAGTCACTAGGGCTGTGCCTACAGGATCTCAGAACTGCCACTGGACACTGTTGGCTAAATAAATTTCTTGGTCTGGTTAGCCAAAAAATCAAATAAATGAATAAATGAATGAATACTATCAAACAAGTTAGTTACAGGGCTGAATGCCCCTGGTTTCCCCATTCATTGTGCAGATGGAGCTGCTTCCTGAGCTCTCAGGTTTCCATTGATGAGGCTCACGGTGAGTTTTGCCTGGCTTTGCCTCGCTCAGGCAGTGCAGCCCGGGCCCAGTGCTCTTCTCTCAGGCCATCTTCCCCAGCCCGCTGCACAGGGCTGCATGGTCCCCGTAGCTCTCACCTGTCCCCTGCCCCCCGTCCAGCGTCGTGTGCCTGCGGGTGGTCTGGAGAGGCTCATGAAGGGCTGTGCTCTGGTGGTGGTGGAGAGCCTCTGCCCCCTGCCCCTCCCCCTGGGACAGCCCAGCCCCCATCAGGTGGTAGGTAGCAGCCGCCTACAGGTGTGTTTCAAACACAGTGATTTGCCTTGATACTTTGTTCCTATGTTGTCTTTCAGCGGAAGAACAAGGAGCCTGAATTGAGTCAGGAGACAATTTGCCCTTGTGCTGGTTTTGTGTTCTGAGGAAGCAGGGGCCCCACTGGGCCCTCGGCAGCATCCCTTGCCCTCCCTGCATCTGGTCCTCTCCGGGGCCTCCTTCACAGGAAGCCTACTAGGCTTGCAGTCCGAGTGCCATCACCGATTTCCTGGCCTTCTTTTCCTGCCCCGATTCAGCAAAGCTTCCCTGTCTCTTTTTCTTTACTTTGGGGCTGTGTCTGAAGGTTCCTGCAGGGGCTGTGAGGTCTTTCATGCATGGTTCCATCTCCTCTCTGTGGGTTTCCCCAGGCACCAACTCCTTCTCCATCCTCCTGGCGCCCGGGTCTGGCTGGGGCCGGCTGTGGTCATCTGTGCTCCTTGTCATACAAAAGTGTCTGGTGAAGAACAGTCCGCAGAGCCTGGAAGGGGGTGTGATTGGCAGAGGTGGTCCTGGGTGTAGAATCTTGGCTCTTGTCTAAATGGCAGTGCACAGTCAGAAGGACAGAGCCCTGGGAGGCTGTGGCTGAGCCTGACCGTGGCTTTGTAAATGTCTTTTCCTCTCCGGCACCTCAAAGTTGATGTCTATGTGGGATCCCCTTTATAATGATCTAATTGGAATGGTAACGGATGTAGCATTCTGCCACCGCTAACAGCAAGATTGGAATTTGAGGAGACGCGGAGACAAATTACCTCTGAATTTTCTTGCAGCCATAAAAGCTTTTACTGTATAGTAATTTTCCATTTCTGCTGCAGGCATATTTGCATATTGCTTAACAATTTATCTCCTGTCATTTGTCAGATATTATCCATCTCCTGTTAATAAGCTAAGACAGGTCACATTAAGACTGCAGGCGTCCTGTGCTCACCGTCGGCCTGGCTCTCCTGCCCACAGGGCCTGTGTGCTGTGGGAGTGGGCAGGCCTGGTTCCGCCTCGGCCACTCTGTCTGCAGCCCTTTCTGCTCCTGTCCCTGTGTAGACAGAGCGTGGAGCTGCGGCGTGTCGTTTCCCCATTTGTGGCCTTCGCAGGAAGCCCTGGTAACCCAGCACTCCTCAAGTGGCAGCCAGGCTCTACCTTCTCCTTGTGGCTCTGCCTCCCTGTCTTGCTGAGACTTTTATCTACCTGCTTTCCCTCCCTGGACCTCCGTTTTCCCTCTTCTAGAACAAGGATTATAGCAAGAGTAAGTTACCCACTTAAAAAATAAAGGCACCAGCACCCCTTCTCCCACACTGAGATTTCCATGCAACCCCAGTACACAGAGCAGGCAACTGGCAAGCTGTGTTGGGGGATAAATGGAGAATGAGGTCCTGTATTTGTGCCTGTTTCTAGTGACCCCCTCTTTCTTCCCCACACAGAGAGGCCCTGGGGGGCCTCCTGACCTCTTGGGGCCCCCATGGAATGGAGGTGAAGGGGCCTGGAAGAGCGCTGTTGGGACTGCCTTCTGCACCGATGCTCTGATGCTGCCGCCCGCCATCAGCATACGTGTCCAGCACCTGCTGCCGGCCTAGCTCTGGACTTAGGCTGCAGAGTGATTTCATCTTCCAGCTCTCACACTTTAGATGCGAGGGTGCTGTTCCCTCCGAGCATGGAATTGGTAGTCGTAGGTTCAGTTGGCCATTGGTGGGTAGATTTTGAGAGGAAGGAGGAATGGTTTAATGCTGAACGTGTGATTGGATTTGCATAATTGAACTGGAATAGAATTAAAGGGTCATATGTTTACACAGCGATGCCTAAAATCAGACTGCAGTAATGTGTGCTCAGTACTGAAAGGGGCTCCTCGGGGACATGTGAGTATCTGTTTCCTAGAATCTCTGCAAGAAGTTAGAGAAGAGTCCCTGGGAGGGATGGTTTGGGGATGGCTGGGGACGGGGGGGAAGTTAATAAGAAAAAAAGGCCAAGTTTCCAGAACCTTTCCTGCATGCCAGGTCACTGCTAAGTGCTTTACATAAATGTCTTTGTTGAATCCTCACAGCGTCTGTGACATAGGTACTATGATGCTTCCCCTTTTATAGATAAGGACACTGAGGCCCAGAGTGGTTAAACTAGTAAGAGAGGAGGCAGCCCTAGAACCCAGACAGTGAGGCCGTAGAACCTGTGCTCCTAGCCATTGTCTGTGGAATGGAGTGGGGGTGAGCTAAGGCATTCTGCTGGGAAAAACATGCAAACGTGTTGTGCCGAGTGCAATTGGTGACCAATCGTGTGCTTTTTGCAATTCTGCTATCATTCCTGCTTAGATGTTTGATCCCTGCTATTATTTTGATCTGGCAACGGAATGTCAAAATGTACTCATCAGAGGATGTGTGCAGGAGAACTGATGGCCTTTAATGAAGAGTAACAGCTTCCTGTGCCAGACTGAGCCCATCCTCTGCGGCAGTGGGCCATGCTCACCTGCACACCCGCGCCACGGGGAGCCCGGGGCTGCTCTCACGGAAGCACTGCATGTGCTTCTCTGACCAGGCCCTCACCTGGCTTTCACAGTCAGCCCTGAGTGTCCTCTTTAAAGCCAAGCCTTGACAAGTAGTTGTAATCATGACGGAGACATGGACATTTTTCATTCACATGAATGTGCCTAAGGACCAGTCTGTGTCTGAACTGTCATGAGAAGCCCATCCTTCTCGAGGTTGTGAAGCAGCTTGGCCATTTTGTCATTCGGACACTGTTTCTGTCTGGAGGAGAGTCACGATGCTATGAAATTTCCAAATGAGGGCTGGGAGTGACTTCTTCCTGATGGCCCACTGGATGCCTTTAAGGAGTCTTTACACACCACTTCATGTGGATCCTTACAAAGCCCATCAGTATAGACCATGCTGTACCCAGCATGTGGATGAGAAAACTGGGACAGAATTACATATCTGTGTCCTTGGCAAGGCAGAGTACACACTTCCCTGACCACGTTAGGGGTACTTGGCCTCGCCGTTGCCCTGCTAGTGAACATCACGTGAGCAGAAGCTGCCATGTGCTTCTTTGAGTCGGCTTGCTCTCCCGTGCTACTTGAGCTGTTTAGAAAGCTCATTTGGGGAAGGCCGATCCTTGAGCATAGCCCTCAGAAAGAAGACCCTTGGGCAGATGTGAATCTGACCAGGTGTCTGGAGTCCAGTGCTGTGTGGCTGAGTCTGAATTAGATGAGCCAAACAGGAGCCAACCTGCAGACTGGAAAAATAAATCTTTATTCTTATAAGACCCTGAGATTTTTTCTGAAGTTATTTGTTATTCACTAGGAACTGACTAGCACAGTGTCCTTGGGCAAATAACTCTTTGGTGCCTCCACTTCTTTGTGAAACATATAGAAGCACTAATAGCAACCTTGCAGAGTAGTAGAAAGGATTAGATGAAAGAGGCATAGTTCAGTTCCTGGCATCTAATAATCACTCAGAGTCTTGTTTTCTGTGTTGGCACAGTTTTCCTCAGGGTGGTTTTTGATGCTAACACTATCGGTAGCAGTGGGGAGCCCTGACTTAGATTGGAGGGTGATTCCAGTAGATTTGGTTCCCTCCCAGCCTCCCAGTCCGCAGTGGGCCTGGCTTGCTGGAGCAAGTGGAGTCCAGCATGGATTCTTTGAACCTTGCCTGGGACTCTGGTTAGCCTGAGTGACATCATGTTGAATCCACTTCCTTTCCTCTTAGTTGTTCTCTGTGTCCTACCCTTCCCCTCAGAGGGGAAAAGGGTGATCCAGGGACTGGGCTCTGGAGTCCTGGGTCCTACTAGGTCTCAGGCCTCCGGGACACCACTAGCTGCCTTTCTTCCTGTCTGAGTTGAGGTTCAGTCCCTCAAGGCACTGATCTTGCACCATTTCCCAGAGAAGGAGAAGTCAGAGCCGTTGATGCTGTGGCCCCAGGAATAAGTTTCTCCCTCTGAAGAGAAGGCAGACGTTCTGTGCATGCAGGCTGTGCATTTGTCTCCTTTGAGGGAGTCCCACCTGATCTCATGAGAACACAGCCCACCCTCTCTAAGCCTCAGTTTACCTTGTATGCATTGGTCCCTCCAGCCAAGGAGCGAACTTTGGACATCCCCTTGAGTAAATCTAGAGCTCAGTGTTCTCCAGGAGCTTTTGAGGACAGACCTGGGACCTTCTCTCCCTCCTAATAGCTTCTCATGAAGCTACCTCCCACACCCTGAGTGCTGTCTCTGTGGGTGTTAGGCCACACAGGCTACGGGTGTGATCGCTTGTGAAGTCACAGCCCCTCCATCATGTAGTACTGTTCTTATGACTGTTTTACAGAAGAGAGAAAGGAGGCGAAGAGAGGGAAAGTGCCTTGGCCAGGGTCACCCGGCTGATAAGTGGCAGAGCTGAGGTTCGGGCCAAGGTTTGTGACTTTACGCCTTGCTCTTCATTGATTTTCTTTTTCTGCACCTGTCCTTCTTTCTTTGCCTGGAATCTGTTAGACAGGATCCAGCCCTTCAGTATGGAAGCTCTCTGGTCTCTCTGGAAGTTTCTAACTTCTAGAACAGTGCCCCTTTCATTCCTTTGGTGTTCTTCTTAGTACTTACTACCTGAATGCTTTCTAGAAGTGGGCAGGCTATGAGTTATAGTAAGGGCATAAAGTTATTCCTTCCTCTCTGTGGCTTTGACTCAGATAGTCTGGAGTCACATATGGATCCCCCCTGTTTGGATTCTTCTGTAGAACCACACACATGTGGGTGCTTGATAAGTGCATTGAGATAAGTGGACAGGAAAGAAAAGAGATTGTCCTCAAGAAAGTGGTAGAACTCCAGCTTTACACTGAAGGGAAAGGCGCGGAGTTGTCCTTTTTTGAAAACCTCTCTTGCCCCGGTGACAGGGACAGATGCTGGGAGGGTATGAGGAGGCACTTTGTTCTCAAGCAGGGAAGGAACTGTGGAGAATCTCAGCTTGTTCTGGCATCTCAGTGACTTCACAAGGCTGTGCTGGTGGATGGCCTCCACGGGGCCTGGATCAAGGTGACTCTCCTTGGGGCCACAGGCAGCTGGCTTTCACTGTCTCGTGCCTCAGAGGGCCAGGCACTGGTGAGAGAAACTCTGTGTCCTGCCGGAGGGTCTGTTCCAGATTGAGTTTATAAATTCAGCCTCTTGAAAAGAAAGAGATTCTGACAAGTGGGGCTTCCATTTTCACTCCTCATTAGTTGTTGATGTGCCTTGGGTTTTCTTGGTAAATTCATTGAGCAGGGGAGGGGAGCGGTAATCGTTTTTTCCATAGCCTCTGAGCACAGAGGTTGAATGTGCATGTTCTGGGGGAGAGACACCAGCATGGTCTGGGGCAGGGACGAGACGCTAGGCTGTCCGTTGTGGCTGGCTGAGAGGCAGCTCTGGGGAGCGGGTGCTTAACCAGGCAGGCTGGCTTTTCCCTAGGCTCGCCAGAGTGGATCTTGGCTTGGGATCCCCGAGTCCCTCCTCATGGTGATGGATGGGGAGAATAGGATTCTTAGGTGGTCCCTCCTGGCCCTTGGCCCACCAGTGACACGGGCTTAGTATGCCAGGGAACACATTTGCTGCTTATGTAATGCCTTTGCCATTCACTGGCAGGGACAAAGAGGAGTGCCACACAAAAGATGTGCCCACAGTTGCCATGGTAGTTGCTAAGCCCCCCTCACTGCCCTCTACTAATTCCTCCTAATTGTCCTGTGTTTTGAGCATTGCAGCTGAGGTGCGTGTTGTCGAGCCCTGGGATCTCGCGCTAGGATATCAGAAGTCCTTTCCCTCTGAGGCAAGCTTGAGGTCAAGTTAGGCTTCAGGGGCCCCAGGCTGTGACTCAGAAAGGGCTCCCTCTCGGCTTGTACACGCATATGCAAGCACACCCATGCACACACACTTAATGCACAAACAGTTGGGAAGGTACTTGTCCCCAAGGGGGTTGCCCAGCTGGGGTCCGCTCCTCTTCCTCTCTCCCTGTGGCCCTTCTTGCCTAATCCAGATGAATTAGAGCCATGTGGGGAAGCTATCCATCTGCCATCTGTTTGCCCTTCCACGCATACGCAGATACTCAACAGATCTTGCCCTCAACACATATTCTTTTGAGGCCGGTCACATGTGAGGGAAGTGTACAACACTGTGGTCACAGCGGTCACAGTGGACTTTCTGACAGAAGAGCTGGACATGAGTAATGAAAATGAGTGCAGTATGCTAAAAGGCAAGTGCAGACGGGGGGCTGTGGGGCCCAGAGGAGAGGGGACCCCCTGCAGGGGCCGAGGCGAGGCCCGGGAATTCTAGGACAGAGGCAGGAGCTGAGCCTGTTGATGGTCCTGTGAGCAGAGCCCCAGAAGGACAGTCATCAGGGCATTGGCAGGACCCCAAGGCACAGCTCAAAGCCAGGACAGAGTCAGGACGGCCAAAGACCAAAGACGTCCCCTCCTTTAGAGCCTCCACAAGCAGGAGTGAGCAAAGCATGTGGGAATGGGAGGAAGGACACTGTGAAAGTCAAGAGCCTTTGGAAGCAGACAGATCTGAGTCCTCCTCCCCACACGCTAGCTGTGTCTCTGTGTCCTCATAGTGAGGGGGAGAGCCACTTCACAGCAGCTGTGAGCATGAAGATTAAATTAGATAATAAACGTACAACTCCGGGCATAGACTCTCTTGCGGTGTTTCAGGGGAGACTGAGCTCTGGTCGATGTCTTATCTCTGAGGGGGGAACAGGTGGGAGCAGGAACTCTGGGTCAGCTCTCGGACGTTGCCACCCAAAACAAGCCCTGGGCCACAGGCTTTATTCTGTAGGAGGGACAGACCTTCCCAAGGCTGACCTCGTGGAGGGCCGCTCACACCCTTGCCTTCCACATTGCCTTTGCCTCATTCTTTGCTCACTCCCGGTGTGCATGGACGGGATGTTTGTGCTCTTGGCTGTCCTGATGGTATCCTGGAACTGAGCTGTGCTCAAGGCTCTTGCCCATGATAGGTGCAGAGGAGGGTGTAATTGAGGCCGTGTTAGGCCTGAGTGTCAGGTGTGGTGGCCCTCAGCCCCCTCCCGACTGTGGCCCCTGCCCTGTAAGTTCTGAGTTGTTGGCATGGGGCCTCTGGGCTCCTTGATTTTAGTGGGGAGGACCACCTGGGTGGGAGCTGTGTTTATGTACAAATCCCTTGAAGAAAGTGATGGCTTTGGGGAAATACAAGGTCTATCTGCTTTGATATCTGGGAAGGCCACCTTTCCCTCTGACATGTGACAGCAGGGGCTGTGCCTCCCTGTGCTTTGAACTTGTAGCGCGGTGAGGGTGCTGGCTGTGGTGCCAGGCGCTGTGGTAAGAATGGTTCGGAAACCAGAGGACAAGATGAGAACGTGCTCACCAAGCTTTGTTGCTGGTGGGTGCTCAGGAGCTGGTAGCTATGACGACGTTCATGGTGATCCTCAGAGGAATCCTGCACAGGCTGACTGAGGTGGGCTGCGGTTGGTCCACTGCAATATCACGGCCGGGCTGCAGTGCTCAGTCCTCTCTGCTCATGGGAGGGACCTGGGGATCCCAGCAGTCACTTGACGCCAAAACACAGATGACTCAAAACAAGACAAATGGTTAACAGATGCTGGAGGAGAAGTGGGGGCACAGAGCAAGAGGGAGGTCCTGAGTGCATGCATACGGACCCACCCCCTTCCCAGGGCTGGTGGGTCCGTATGCATGGGACAGAACACAGAATGGCACTTGTCGCCTCTGCTGGACTATAAGAGGGAGGGAGCTGAGTGTTTCCTTCTCCACTGTGCCCCCAGCACCTAGGGAGGTGCTTGGTCCACAGCACAGGCTGAGTGAATGTCCTGTGAGTGAATGTGGAGTGAGGAGTGGAGACCAGGGAATTTCCATGAGGTAGGGGTGGGGGCACAGAGGGATTTGCAGGTCACTGAGGCAGCAGGCAGCCTTAGGTTCTAAGGTGCATCTGGACCTTTGTAGCACCCTCATGTGAGATTCACCGAGGGCCCAGGCACAGTGTGACATTGATGTGACACCCGTTGGAAGGCAGGTCCTGTGTCTCGTCTCCTGGATATTTGCCTATGCCAGACCCCCAGAGCACCCTAGGCGGACCTGATGCTTCTCATGGCTTTGCACAGGACAGAAGGGGCTCAGACCTGGGATTTGGAGTCTTCAAGTCTCCACACAGGACCCTGCTGGGGCTTGCGATGTCTGACACAGGAAGCACTTATTTACAGTATGGTGGCCATCACAGCACTTGGGAGGACAAAAAAAGAGCAGCCAAGTCAATTCATTTATCAATAAAATGGGGTTGCTGACATTAACCCCTGAGGATCCCTTTCATACTATCAGATCAGAATCCCTTCCTCCCTCTGAGTGGACACAGATGCAATTTTCCTCAGGAGTTGTGTAGGGTATTGTAATTTGAGAGAACACAATATTTTTTAATACAATTGCATAATTTGTATATAATTCCTTGTAATAAAGTATGATGATTATAGTTCTGTTCTCATAAAAGGCTCCCTAATCTTCTAATTATGATGGGATGTTTTCTGGGCTCCAAAATGGTCCCTCTTTAAAAGTTTTTTGTTTTTACATTAAAAAATTTTTTAATTTTTTTTATTTTTGAGAGACAGAGGATGGGTGGGGGAGGGGCAGAGAGGTAGAGAGAGACATAGAATTTGAGGCAGGCTCCAGGCTCCAAGCTGTCAGCACAGAGGCCGATGCGGGGCTTGAATCCATGAACTGTGAGATCATGACCTGAGCTGAAGTGGGACACTTAACTGACTGAGCTATCGAGGTGCCCTTACATTTTTTTTTTCTTAATGAGTCAGGGTCAAGTTTGCATTCTGCTAGATAGCATATGTTTTTCAGTGGGTCCAGATCTTCTTGGCAAAGAGGAAATGGCCTTGTCTAGCCTACAGCCCTATCACCCAGGAGGATGGGCCAAGAATGAGAGACTGTTCTCATAATTGGAAATCTTTCCATATGTGCCAGAAATGTTTTCACCTGAAACAGAGTTCACAGTGGCTGACTTGATTCTGTATCCATGAAGCAAACATTGACTGAGCCCTTGCTGTGTGCCAGGCATGGTTGTAGGTCTCCCATTGCGGCATTCCCCACGTGAGTTTTTGTTTTGGCTGCAATTATGTATTTCTGATCCATTAAAGAATGCTTTGGCATAGGAAATACAGATTAGGAGAGAAATTGTAATATAATCAAATTGCATTTTTATGGAAAGGACTACATTTTTTCTCTAAATAAAATTCAGCAACAAAAGTTTATTTGCTTTTCCCCAGAAATGCCTTTCCAAATTGATTTTCCAGAAAAACGGTGGAAAAGCGACGTGGGGAAGGGGAAGAAAGGTCTAGGTCGGAGGCATCTGATCCAGGCATGGCCTGGTTAGGACTGGGAAGCTTGAAATACCTGGGGGCTCCCAGCTTCCCTGATTCCCACAACACTTCTGGCTAGTTAGCTCGTCTTTCACAGAGCTCTCTGAAAGGTGACACACATTCTGAGCTGCCCGGCTAGGCTGGAGTCAACGGGACAGCGAAGGATGACATGTTTTTTCTGAGTCATTCCATGGCAATGGAGTAGCACACAGTTGTTCAGAAGAGAATTATTAGAAGAAGCAGATAGGAGGGGTAGAGTTTGGAAATTGCTGGAGAGGAGGATGTGCAGAGTACCATCTCTATGGGCAAAGGTTTGCAAAAAGGACTGTAAGTTGTCCATGCACAGCCTAAAACATTAATATGGAAAGTCAAAAATTCAGTTTGTCCTGCCATTGTTTGCCATGCATCTTTATGTTTGAAAACATCTGGATCATCATTAGAATTTATCATTCCCCCAGATGCTTCATATTCCCTGCATGGGGCCAGCTGTATGCACATAAGCAGGAATTGAAAGTGATTTATCCTTTTTCTAATAACTGTAATCAACCACCAGGTTTTCAGTAGCTGTCATCAACCATCAGGTAGTTATTGATCTCTTATGCTAGACGTATGCACGTCAAGAGAGACATATGTCACGATCCCTCGCTTAAGGAAAGTGGCGTCTTGTTGGAAAGACGGAATCAGTAAGCATGGCATGCTTCACGTTTGGTTCTCTCTGTGGTCCTAACCTTGGGGGTCCTTTCTGCATGTATGAGAGGAACCAGGCTGGTCTTTGGGAGCTGGAGGACTAGCTCCATAGCGGATCTTATGAATGGAATGTTAAAATAATGAATGGGAGGAAGGGTCGCTCTACCTTAGGGGAAGAAGATGGGCACATTCTCAGCAGGCACAGATAGGAAGGGAAATGTGCATGGGGAGGTAAGAGCGCCGAGACCACTATCCTCGCGATGGCTGTGGTTGAGTTGGGGGGAATAAGGAATGGTAAGCTGGACTATATGGGACAGGGACTCGAACCGCTCAAAACAAGCTTTCCCTATACTCAGGGGACTGTGGTTCCCAGCTCCTGGCTCAGTTTGTGCAGGGGATTCCCCCCCACCCCCATAATCACAGGACTGTCTGCAGATGGAATAAATAATAGTGTTCACACACGTACCCACACCTGTACCTGAGTCCATGGCAGCTGTTGTGAGAAGAATGGAATTTTGTTGAAAAGCTTCACTAGATTTGGACTAGCTGTTGGCTACTATGAAGTGTCTTCAGCAGTGTTTTCCAAACCTATGCAATTACTCTCAAGTGGAGGAGTGTATTTGGCCTGAGCATGGGGCAGTACTGCCTCAGCTGTTTGGATAAGGGGGGCTGTCAGGGGGTGTGGTTCTGGAGCCGGGTCCAGGGCAGGTTGGAGGGGTGGGGGAGAGAAGACTGGCCAAGAGGGCCACTCGGGAGAGAGTGGGGTGTCAGGGGCTGCAGGGGTGAGGTGGAGAACAGGGGAGATGTGGAGGACCAGGGGTAGGGGCAAGTGGCAGGGGCATTGACTGCAGTGCTCAGGGAGACCAGGCGTATCAGCACCCCTTCTATTTCTGGGTGGCATCTTTCTCCAGCTGGGGCTCTGCCATCCACACCAGGGGCTGAAGGACCGAGCAGTGTGATGGACCCGCAGGATTTTGTTTTCCAGGATGTGCACTTTGGTTCCTCTTCACCCACCTCACCCATCTCTGTGTGGTGTTGCGGGCCCGGCTTGTGGCTACCGAGGCCCCGTGGGGGACAGCACGGAAAGTCAAGGGAAGTGAGTGGCCAGGCGCAGGTTTGCACCTTGTGGACCATCAGAACTGTGGCCCTGTAATAGGTCCCATCAAAGTCATGTGTTTACTGAGAAAGAGTAATTTAATTTTGTAAAAACGAGTCCCAAGTCAGACCTATTTATTCCCCTTGAAGGTTAAATCCAGTTGTCTGGCTTTTGTGTGAGCTCTGTCGACAGAATCTTTGTTCTGTCCTCAGAATGGCAGGGATGAGAAAAATGAACAACCACTGTTTTGAGGTGAACTCATAAAGCATTTTCAAGTCAATGACAAAGCCCAGGAAGCTTTTTTTTTTTTTTTTTTTTTGCCAGGGAGAACGAGTTGTCTCCCAACATCCATTCTCCTCCTTTCTAGAACCATCAGTTTTTAGCTTGGGCCCACAGCGCCTTTTCCCAGCCTTCGTGCCTGCTGCCTCTGGCCATTTACTAAGTACTGGCCCGTGGGAGGTGAACATAGTTGATGTGAGTTCTTTTTTTTTTTTTTAAATGTTTTTTTATTTATTTTTAGGAGAGAGAGAGAGAGAGACAGCGTGAGCAGGGGAGGGTCAGAGAGAGAGGGAGTCACAGACTGAAACAGGCTCCAGGCTCTGATCTGGCAGTCAGCACATAGCCCTACGCGGGGCTCGAACCCACGAACCGTGAGATCATGACCCAAGCGAAAGTCGGACGCTTAACCGACTAAGCCATCCAGGCGCCCCGATGTGAGTTCTGTCTCCCTGGATGCGGCTTCTGTTTCCTCCTTTTCTCCTTCCCATTTTGTCTGGAATGCAGACATGGTGGGGTGAGCTGTCCAGGACCCGAGCCGTGGGGGTGATGGAGCAGTCACGTAGAAGGAGTGTGGGTCCCCAACACTGTAAACCCACCATGCCAGCCTGGGCAGATGAGGACCAAATAGTGGTTCAGAAGAAAATAGATATTTCCCTTATTTATGCTCCTGTTATTTTTGGATCTCTGTTGACAGCAGGATCCCCTTATGAGTGAGTATATCAGGGCACTGACACCATTAGCCTAGATCCTCATTTATAATTATTTCATTAAGTTGAATGTATACAGCTGGACAATAACAAAGGTATATAAACAAACCACCTTAAGATTTTGGCAACTCAAAACTGTTCGGATTTTCCGTCTGGGGACACTCCCTCACGAGAGGGAAGAGTGGAAGGTTTTCTTTTTCATTTTATGTTTTTAATAATTTGTTCATTTATTTTTGAGAGACAGAGAGAATCCCAAGCAGGTTCCGCACTGTCAGCAAGACCCCAACATGGGGCTTGAACTCACAAACTGTGAGGTCACAATCTGAGCCAAAGTCCGATGCTTCACTGACTGAGTCACCCAGGTGCCCTCGAGTGAAAGGTTTTCTAAAGCCCCCAGTTTGCATTGAGTTTTGGAAACTGACCATACTGGGAAGCCCCTTGGATATGGGCTGATCCTGCTCCTCCTGTCTGCCTCTGGTTATATCACTACCCGGGCCTGTCCTCTCTGGCTGGGTTGAAATGTAAACTCCAGGAGGACAGGGCTCTTTGTTCACAGCTTATCTCTGCCCTACAGAGAGCACCTTGCAGATAACAGGTGCTCAAGAAATGCTGACTGAATTAGGATACACAGAGCTCAAACTTTGTCTCCCAGCCTCTGGGCTAAAATGGCTCTTTCCCTCAGTCTGTTTGACACACAGCCATTTTTCTTAATCTTGCTGGCATGCAGATCTTACCACCCCTTGCTGCTCTCACCCAAGTCTATCATTGGCTGCCTGCATGGTGGAGTCTACACTTCGTTTTTAAAAAAATTTATTTATTGTTTCATTGACATCCAAGTTAGTTAGCACATGGTGAAACAATGATTTCAGGAGTAGATTCCTTAATGCCCCTTTCCCATTTAGCCCATTCCCCCTTCGTCAACCCCTCTAGCAGCCCTCTATTTGTTTTCTATATTTAAGAGTCTTTTATGTTTTGTTCCCCTCCCTGTTTTTATAGTATTTTTGCTTTCCTTCCCTTATGTACATCTGTTTTGTATCTTAAATTCCTCATATGAGTGAAGTCATACATATGATTTTTGTCTTTTTCTGACTAACTTATTTCACTTAGCAGAATACCCTCCAGTTCCATCCACGTAGTTGCAGATGGCAAGATGTCATTCTTTTTGATTGCTGAGTAATACTCCATTGTATATGTATATACCACATCTTCTCTATCCATTCATCTGTCGATGGACATATGGGCTCTTTCCATACGTGGGCTATTATGGATAGTGCTCTATAAATGTCGGGGTGCATGTGCCCTTTTGAAACAACACACCTGTATCCCTTGGGTAAATACCTAGTGGAGCAATTGCTGGGTCATATTGTTAATTTTTTGAGGAACCTCCATACTGTTTTCCAGAGTGGCTGCACCAGTTTGCATTCCCAGCAGCAGTGCAAAAGAGATCCTCTTTCTCTGCATCCTGGCCAACATCTGTTGTTGCCTGAGTTGTTAATGTTAGACATTCTGACAGGTGGGAGGTGGTATCTTACTGTGGTTTTGATTTGTATTTCCCTGAGGATAAGTGATGTTGAGCATTTTTTCATGTGTCTGTTAGCCATCTGGATGTCTTCTTTGGAGAAGTGTCTATTCATGCCTTTTTGCCCATTTCTTCACTGGATTATTTGTGTTTTGGGTGTTGAGTTTGATAAGTTCTTTATAGATGTTGGATACTAACCCTTTATCTGATGTGTCATTTGCAGTATCTTCTCCCATTCTGTCTGTTGCCTTTTTGTTTTGCTGATTGTTTCCTGTGCCCTGCAGAAGTTTCTATTTTGATGAGGTCCTAATAGTTGATACTTTTGTTTTGCTTGCCTCTGGAGACGTGTTGGGCAAGTTGCGGAGGTCAAAGAGGTTTTTGTCTGCTTTCTCTGGTAGAGTCTACACCCCTTGAGTTATGATGCGTGGATCCCAGTTCTAGCTGTGTGTGCCTGGGGCCACGGGCTCAGTTGCTGGTAAGACTTGCAGCTCGCAGGTCATGGTGCCCTTTCCTGCATCCTGTTCCCTGTCCTGGCAGTGCTGTTCCTTCCCCCCACACAACTTCTCATCCTCCAATGCTGGGCCCTTAGTGGCTTCTCATCACCCACCACTGTCCTGCAGAGATGGCTCCCCTGCCTTGGTGCCGTAGCACAAGTGCATTTCCATCCCAAAATTGTCTTTTGTTGAAGTCACTTCTCTGGACTCTGCCCATCTGTCACCACGGCTGCCTGAGAGTGGGGGTCTGGGTCACCTCCACCTCAGTTCATGGCCCCCAAAGCAGAGTAGACATCAGTGAATGTAGTGGATGAGTCAAGGGACTCTGGTTTTATTCTTTCCTTGTAATCTCGACTAAGTCGTCTCCCTTATCCTTCTGGCCTCAGCTTCTTTGTGTGTGAAATGGGGATACTAATAGTCCTTCCCATCTCACATGGCCTGGTAAGTAGTGAGGAGTGTGCATGGACAAGTGTCATTTTCTGCATGTCATTTTCTGCATGGTATGGGCACACATGTCAGCTCTCCGAGCTATGCCCCGGGGATGGCTTCTCAGCCACATCCAACATCAATTCTGACACGGAACTGACTGAATCACCCAGAAGATGGGCCTCATTTATTTGCAGACACACTTAGAAGCACTGTGTGTCACACACAGCTGAAACATTTTACACTATTATCTCCTGTGATCCCATCTGCCCCTTTCTGACATGGATTCTTCTCTTATCCCCATTTTACAGATGAGGGAAACTGAAGACAGGTCGCACACATTGCTTGGGGCAGAGGTAGTGAGGAAAGGAACTGAGTCTAAACACAGGCAGTCAGTTGTGCCGTGCAGTTCATTCCGAAGCTCGCAAGGGCCACAGGGCTGGTAGCTGTGTCATGGCATATGTGAAGGATGGTCACGATGGTGACATCGCAGGAGAGAACAGAAACCCCAAGATTGAGTCCCACGTGCTCTCCAGGGGGCTCCCTACAGATGTGGTGCCTGGCGATTTCACGGTAATAAATGCAGACCTCTTAATCAGGTGATCTGACAACTGTGCCATTTGCCAGGGAAATTATGCCCCTCTAGAAGTGATTGCAGGGAGAATAAGAAAAATAAATGAGTCGGGAGTATGTCAGAGCTGATAAGCCTCAGGGGCATGGCTGGAACATAGTGAGGATGGGCTTTTTAAAAGCAGTTGCTGGCACAGCCGTGGGGATTGGTTTCACATGCATCCATCACCAGGGAATTTCGGCCGGCTGCCTCTTGCCGCGCTGGCTGTGAGCCTGCCTTCTCTTTCTCCTACCTGTCAGGTGGCTCCAGCCTTCCATTACTGTCATGACTGCCTTGGATGCCTCATAGGGCTCAGATGATCCCACTGAGTGGTCTGTGCATGAAAGACAGCACCAGCAAGGGTCTTGAATGTCGTGGCTTTGCCATATGGCAACAGCAAAGCTTACCGGTCCCCCTTCCAGGCGCACAGCAGTTCCCAGTTTCAGAGCATGTGCACATCTCTGGTTTCATCTACCACACTGTGCACCTTGAATTTGTTTGCTTTGTGTGGACACAGCCTGTGCTGGGCCCTTGGTGGCCATCGCTGTTGGTCAGAAGTTTTATTCTTTGGACCATTTGAGCTTCCGCTTCCAAACTCAGCCAGCCAAGGACTTTGCCCCAGGGTAAGGTGCCATGTTCCTTTTGAGGTTACCATATTGGAAGCCCACGAACTTTGAACTGAGCGGGGAGGAGTTAGGGTTTGTCATCTCAATCACGTTTCTAGCAGAAGAAACAACACTGCCGTCCAGAAGCCTGGTGGTGAGGCGCTGAGTCCCTAGGGCAGGCTGTTGCCCTTTGAAAATGAAACTGTGTGTTTCTGTGGGCACTGGTTGGCTGACCTTGCCAGGGCTGGACAGGCCCTGTACGCTTGGTCAGGGGTTCACTGCTGCCGACTATCTGGTAGAGGAGAATTTATAAGCTCTTCTGAACAAGTCCTCCGGGTGTAGACTAATGTGACGTGGCTGCCATTTAAATCTTGTCACAAATATATCTCAGTCCCCGGAGCTTCTCTTTGGGAAGAAACAGGATGCCTAATAAAACAATGAATAATAATTCAGGGATGTTCATTATTTACAGCTGCCCCAGGTCATTCATAAATTATGCAGCCCTCAATTAGGCTTGATTTCTTCCTTCCATGGAGCCATCTCTCCAGACCGCCATCACTGTGGGTGATAGCCACGCACCAGCTAATTGTGCCATGAGGGCAGTTTCCCATTTCTTAAATGCTTCAAGTCCCTTGGCTGAATGCTTATGTTCCACAAACTCTATATCTCAATGATGAGTCCCTGGATGCTGAGAGACAGAAAGAAAGACCAGAGATTAGTCTTGACAGAAAGAGTGCCTGCCTCTCTCTGCCAGGCATCAGTGGAAGGCTTCGCTGGGTATGCAGGGGAGAGAATTTTAAAGGCTTGGTTGGAGCAGCCACCTGGGTGAAGGAGAAGGTCAGTGCCAGGTTGTCTCTCTGAGCTTGGGGAGCTCAGAGTGGCTGAGAAGCAACAAGCCAGGAAAGGGTACGGGGTGAATCACTTCCCAGAGGCATGCAACCAGTAAGTGGCCTTGGGGTGCAAGCCCTGGCTCCCCGCAGATGCTCCATCTCTGCAACCACCCTGGGTGGATGGGGAGTGTTGGGGAGGATAGGAGGTAGAGGTGGGGGTGCAGGGCAGCAGCTGGCCAGGCAAGGTGAGCATTCTCCCCCCACCCCCCACTGTCTTTTGCTTACCCATCACTTTCAGCCCCACGTTTGGCATATAACTGAAAACAAGACCTTTCCTTAACGCGGAGCTTAATGATCCCTTTAATGCCTGAGCCGTAGCATCAGTTCTCGCTCACGCCTGTTCCCTGTCAGCCATGGGGCATTAAACCGGTGATAAAAATGCCTTTTTGGCATGGTCCACAAACTCACCAAGAGGCTCCTGGTAGCAGTATAGCCATCCAGCATGAAATCAAGAGGCAATCACTGTGGACGAGGCGAGATGAGCTATGCACAGGAACAATTAGGGGAGCCCACGTCCCGGGTGCTGTCCTTCACCGTCTCCTTGTGTGCACCCACCACCCTGCCCGGCGGGGACTCCCACCCTGGAATCCAGCACCCGTGTCAGGTCCTCAGGTGAGCACTTCTCTGTTCTGTCAGCGTTCGGGGCAGTGGAAGATGCTTTGTCACATCTTTAACCCGATCAAACACAGCATTCCTGACCCAGGGGCCCCCTGGGAACGTCCATCCTTGGTTATGTTTCAGTCCAGAAAATATAATACACAAACAGGAAAAAAAAGGAGAGAAATGCCCAGTTATGAATATGCATTAACATGATGCTGCATTTGGCCCTGGAGGCAGGAGCCATTTATTTTAAGCAGATCGGATCTTGATGCATGGCCCATGAATGTGTGGACTTCTCTGTCACGCAAACACGCCAGGCGAGTTTGATTTATATGGTGTGGCTGTGAGGTTTTGTTCCCAATTAAAAATGAACCGAGAAAAATCATTAATTTAACTACTGTATATTAAATTTGCATTAAAACATCCGTTTGTCTATATTTGTATGTGAGTTATCGAAAATGTGAGCTCGTGAATTCTAATTTTTGAGATCACATGCCAAATATTGAAGATAAATTTTGTTTATCTCTGCAATTAATTCTATGAGAACAAATAGGTCTAATTTAGGGGATGGCAGATGTAACTGTCCACTGGTGCCCTCCCTGCATAGCAAATATAACATTCATCTTTTCTCATTAGGGTTCTCCTGTGCCTGGTCTCAAGATCCCCAAACCTTGGCCATGTTTCTGTACCTGGTGCTTCCAACCACCCTCAGCTGACACGCCTAGAAAATAGGTGGGAAATATGGACTGTGTCAGATCTTATTTCTCTACTCCTCTGTGATGTACAAAAACTTCAACCACATCCCAAAGGCTAAACAGACATTTCTCCAAAGGTTATCTTGACCTTAGCTACTTGAGGGGAAGAGTTGGTGGCCTCAACATCAACATGTGGATGGTAGGGAAGGGAGGCTGTCACCCAGTCTCTCTACCAGGGCACCCACATTTCTAGTTAAACCAAGGACTTTGCATTTCCCCATTCTCTTTCTGCAGGAAGCCACCCCACCAGCCCACCTTTCTTGGGCTTGGCTATAAGGCAGGCATGGCCAGTCAGGACATAGTGCTTCTTGGGGCTCCAGTCACATGGCTGCAGTGACCAATGGTGGGCCAGTTGTGTTCTTCTCAGAAGCTCTGTCTCTGGGACAGCCAGCTGCTGTTTGTCATTGCCTAGACACCTAGAACGGGGCAGGATAGTTATACTCTGAAGGCTTTCTTTTGGTAGACAGTTGCACATATTGCCAGCACTGGTGTCTGGTATGTAAGGACTTAGTGTACCCCTTGGGTTCTACATGGGCTTATGTTATTTTTAGTCATTCATTTGAGGCAGTCCCTGCCCTCAAAGAGCAAAATAGTCCATGACAAATGCAGTGTGATGGGTGCAGTGATCAGGGCCAGGCTAGGGGAGTTAGGAGCCAGAATGGGGGATACATCTGTTCCTACTTGGGAAGCTGACAGCTGATTGGGTGACTGAACTCATACCTCTGCCCCTGAAGGGTTTTTACTGCATTGAGAGTTTCTTAGAGCCACTGTGATGATTATCATGTCAGTATAAGGGCTGAATTGCCATATCCCTTTGTTCCCAGACAGAGGACTGTGGGAGGGCCTTCTTTCTGCAGAGTATGGTGGTTAGGGCAGGAGAAGTGTGTGTGTGTGTGTGGGGGGGGTCCTTTCACTATACCATAAAGTACAGTCTCACATCTCCACTGTCTTCTCTGTAAACACGGCTAAGCCCTCTCTTCCATGGATACATTAGCAAAAGTCTACTTTCTCCATGCTGAGAGTTGATTTCCTGTGTACGGTATGCTGATCTCACCCCCAAGTCTGATTCAAGGGCAGCTCTAGCAGTAGTCCTGGCCTTGGCCTCCACTGGGGCCCAGGAGCAGCTCCCAGCAGTCTCTCTAACACGAGAGGGACCCAAGTCTGAGTTTGGAATGCTGGGTGCTTCAGACTCAGACCACCCCACGGCAGGTCATGGGTCATTTGTGCAACAAATCATTTTCCAACACAGGAGTTATCAGCTGCTGGAATTTCCCCGGCCTTGCTCCTCTTGCAGGGAGGCCAGTTCCTCCTTCTGATTAGCAGCGTTTCCAGAATCAACAGTTTGTAATAATCAGCCCCAGGAACACCAAGTCAAGTACTACACATTATCAATGACAATTGTCATGTCAAGACTTTTCTCCATTTCCCTCAGTAACAGGATGATCAGACAGCTTCCCCTTTGATTTTTAAATAGTAGATCACTCTTAGATTTGGCATCAGTATATATTAACATTTCTGGGACCCGTCACAGACTCAAGGTGACTTGGGGCTGTTGGAGTGAGGAAGGGGTGCAGTAGTCACCTATTTTCCCCACTGAGGTTGGACAGCATTTATCTGTGTGGCCAGAGGTTGGCTCTGCTTTTGTTATGGCTCCTGGCCCAAGCCTCACATCATTTAGAGGCCACTCTGAAAAGCAGAGGATGGGCGACCACTTGCCACAGCCTGCCTGGGATCTGCCCTCCCTGGACAGGTTGACATCTGGAAACAAAACCAGAAGGAGGCTGAGGTTGGGGCCATTGCATGCGCCTGCTGCCTGGCTGTCCCACGTTTGCCCTGCTCCGGGTGACCGGGACCATGCCACAGAGGCATATGAAAATTACCTTAGGAGGATAGCCCATCACACTGACTTGGGGTGTGCCTGTGCTGAGCTCACCTCTGCTGTTCTGCCTGTCCCTGCCTCATCCAGATGTCCAGTCCTCCGCAGAGAGGCCACAGCCCAACAGGGAAGGACTCTAGCTGGAGTCCCACAGATCCAGGGTCGCTTCTGACTCTGCCTGAGACCAGCTATGTCACCTTGAGAAAATCACTGCCTTCACTGAGCTTTAGTTTCCTCAGCTTAAAATAGGGGTGACAAATGGTATCTCTTAGGAGGATAACAGGAACTAATGCTCGTGCCACGATCAGCAGAGGGCCTAGAGCTCTGCGAGTCCTTGCAAATGGTGGGCATTGTGATGGCAGTATTTATTCTGCTGTAAGATCACAGTGTCACTTTGTGTCCCCCCTTCCTCTCAGAATGTGGGACAAGGGGCCTGTAAGGTGGGGACTTCTCCTGTGGGGCTGATAAGAAGATTTCATTTGTTGTGTATTAAGAACTCACTGGGACTCAAGCTTGCCTTTAATCATCAGTTGTTTCTTGTCCTTAGGGAGACCTTGGATGAGAAAACATCAGAGAATGAAATCAGGTAATCCTCTAAGAAGTGGGGCCATGTGTCATGGGAACCCTGGATAAGATGTGCTCACTTAGGTTGAGAGGCATCCGTAGAAGTCTACCTGGAGGAAGTCTTCCAGGGTAGGGCTGGAAGGATGAGGGATACCTCCTCGGGGAGGATCCTGTGTTTGGAGCTGTACTTACTGCCCTCGTGCTCAGGTATTACATTCCTGGTAGAAATCCTTGTTTCCCATGTGGGGGTGGGGAGAAGGTGGTGTGCTGTTTGTACATCTCCAGGCTCCAGCACAAGGCCTCAGAGTAGGTGTCAGTGATGTTGAACCAAGGAATGAAAATGTGAATGGATGGATGGATGGATGGATGAGAAGGCCCGAAACACTTTGCCAATTTTGTGGAATGCATTCCGGGATTTTTTATGTAGATTGTGGTGAACCAGCAAAGTTTTTCGAAGTAAACAGGTTTATGATTAATGGAATAAAAATAAAAGAGGGCCCCTACCTGTTACTCTGACATCCCAGCTCATGTCATCACCGTGACTTTTTTCCTGAGCTCTCTTGAGTCTTATCCATGACCATACATGTATCTTACCTTGTTTGGTCACCCTGGGGCCAACCCTTAGGAAAGTGGAGGCAGGAAACTATGTGGTTGGAGGGCCAGGGGGCAGGGTGCCCAGGGTAGAGATGAGGGGATGTCACCATTGTTCAAAAGTGCAGGGCTTGGAGTCTGGATAGGCCTGAGACTGGAGGGGGTCAGTGAGAGGTTAAGGGGCAGACAGGGGCGTACATGCAGAGAGCTTCTGTGGGGAAGCGCAGCTCCTACCCACTGAGGACCTGAGCATACACCTGTTCTGCAAATAGGTGATTGACTGGGACCTTCCTTTAGGCACTCTCAGAGTTGACTTTCAGGGATCCTCATATGAGGCCTGGAGTTAATCCAGTCATTTTCTATATTTTTGGGCCTGTGCCCTGGAGGTCCCCTCCCAGCTGCACAAGGGACAGGCCTATCTTTCAGGGCTTTTCAAGAGTTTGGGTGCCATCTCAAGAACATCTGCTAGTCCTCATGCTGAAGGCACCCAGTTCCCACCGCAGAAAGGAGTTAACGTGGCAGGCCCGACCCTGCTTCCTCAGAAAGGCCAGCTTGTGTTTTTGCGCTTGGCTAGTATATGGGAACTTGACTGATCAGCACTTCCCTACACTGATCGGGAACTTTCCCTAAATGATTAAGATGGCTTACTCTGCCTGGGCTGTTTGTACAATGCGGTTTGTGATGAACACTTGTGTTCCTCCCAGAAATGTGGGATTTTGGTACAGTCTAGACAGAAGGAGTCTCTGTGGCCAGTCCCTGGTAAAAACCTTGCTCTGGATGAGATTCCTAGGGCAGAAACATCACACATGATGCTTGTCTTCCCGCGCAGGGAAGGAGTAAGCTCTTGGGGAGCCCTGGTGGAAGGGAGAGCTCATAGGAAGTCTGCACAAGGATTCCTCCAGACTCTGCCTGTGTTTTTTCCCCAGGGGACCCAGCAGTATGTCCTTACCGTCCCATCCTCATGAATCTTAGCTCTGAGCACAGCTCTGTGCTGAGTATTCTACTGAATCTCTGAACAGGGTTTTGCAGCCTGCCCTCCACCGGCGTCTCCTGCTGGACTGCGTGTGCCTGCCCTGCAGTCCTGTCTGTACCCTCTTCTCTTCACCTGGGTCATACACGCAGAAGGTCACCTGGGTCAGTGGCGGAAGGCACTGCGGCCCATCCTGTTTGATGGAGGCTGATTGCTAAAGGCCAGTCTGATGGTGCTGTGAAGTGAGGCCATGCAAAACTTATCTCAATGACCAAAGTCTTAATAATGATAATAGCACTAGCAGCAGCTACCATTTAGTGGCACTTCCCTAGGGGAAGGTTTTGTGGCCCCAGACTTCCAGATCTAGTAACAGAGGCTCTGCCCTCTAGCAACATTTGATAAACTTGACCTCGGGCTTCCTCTCATCAGAGTCCAGTTAGGATCCCATCAGGGAGACTGAGATCATAGCAGGGTGTTGTGCTTGCTGTGTTTCTATTGATTGTAATGGCAGAAGGCACTTCAATTGCCATGACTGGGGACCAGAGGAGGCAGAACCAGGCTGTGAGAACCTGGTGGCTTGGAGGAGGTTTTGTGGGGCTGGGGTTCAGACATCTGAGGAGGGGCACTGCTCAAGTGGTATTGGAATCAATGGCCACTGCCAAGGTGAAAGCTATTACTGGGGTGAGGCTGACTGGAACAAGAAATTTTCTCCTCCAGCCTTCTCACTTCCCTTTAGTGCCTCCACCAGTAAAACCTAGTGGGAATCCAGGAAGCACCGGGGCACTGTAGTCCCCGTCCTGGCACTGGCACCACAGACCAGAATATGGAATCGAGGTTTGGGGATGAGAGTCAGTAGCTTATCCATTGGCACAGTCCACCCCTTTGGTAATGCAGCATCTACACACACACACACACACATACACACACATAAGCTTATGTACACATTTGCAAACTTTTGTACCACTTCTGTGTTCCCCTTAAAAGATGCAGTTGTCCTTTGTACAAATTAAGGTGCTTTCTCCCCAGAAGGGTGAGACACAAAGGCTTAATAGTCACTGTATCCGTATCTGGCAAAACTGATTCGTCTTTCAATTCAGTTATGATTTCACCTATCCATAATGTAAAGGCTGAGTTTTGAAGTTGATGACCGCTAGTAATTCTGCATTTAAAATATGGGAGAGAGGGGGAGGGGCAAGATGGCGGAGAAGTAAGGAGCTCCGTACTTGTACTTGCACTCATGCCCATTCCTCACATGGAAAAGATCTGAAGCCATTGGAAACCTTACAAAACCTGAGAGATTGGGAGGAAAAGGACACAGAATCCACTGAGAAAGCCTTCTAACGTGAGTGTGAACTGGGGAAGATAAAATTGGGCGGGGATCGGAGACTCCAGGGTCTGAGGCAATCCCCCTCTGCGGGGAGTGAGAGGGGAAAAAAGAGAGAATCCGAAACAGAAAAACCTCCACTTGGGGGAAAAACCTCCGCTCGGGGCATAGAAACACCCTGCGTGCCAAATACCTGCACGCCAGGTCCCCTCGCGCCAACTGGTCCCGGAGGGGCTGAGCGCACAGACTGCTTCTTTGTGCTGGCTCCTGGCGGCTGGACTTCAGAGTGGCGGCGCGCCTGCCGCCATTGTCCTCCCGGCGGGCTTGGGCCCCTGGAAGAGCCACGCGCAGACACCGGGCGTCCGCGCTCCTGGCTGGCTGGAACTCTAGAGGGAAGGCAAAGAGCTAAAAACTGGGAGATTTGCCTGTGAGTTTGTGTTTCGGGTGAGGAGCATAGAGGGAACTGGTTTTCCTCACTCCAGCGGGTTCAGCGCACCCAGCAGGCAAGCCCCCGCCCATGCTCGCCAGCCCGACCCAGAGAAGGAAGCAGCGATTCTGACTCCACCCCCAGAGTGAGGCAGGGAGCCTGGAATTGCCCCCCGAGGGGGTTGCCTGGGAAGCTGTGTCTAAGGCAATTTCAGCGGGGCACGCGGACTGGGATTTGGAGATTGGGACTGGTCTGGGTCGAAGAGTGCAACCAACTTTGGCTGCGCCCCCGGCACGGGGAGTTTACATGCCCAAAAAAGTGAGGTGCAGCGCTTGGTTCAAGAAGGGACTGGAGAGCCGCCACTCTCCTCCCCACAACCGCCAAGGCAGAACTCCCACCTGATGCACTGGATCATGCCACGCCCATCCCTGCTTGAGAGCTGCCTTCCTCTCTTTTTTTCTTCTTTCTCTTTTCTGTTTTTTTTTCCCAGAACACTGACCGGATTAACTCCGGTAACCGGCTTGCTTAAACAATCACAACTAGTCCATTCTTTAGATGTAAATTCTACACCTACCGACATTTTCATCTCTTTCTCTCAGGAGTAATTAGACTATATAGTCTCTCTGGATAATACCAGTGTTCTTCTCTCACCTATCCAACCATGTTCTACCCTTTAGCTCTTTGAAAAAAACTTCTTATCCCTTCTGCCTGTTCATTCTATTTCCAATTTTGCCTCATCCCTGCCCTGTCTTCTCTCTCTTTCTCTATGCTCTTCAACCAGCACTGCATACACCAGCTATTTAATTGTAGCTGGGAAATCTGGTTATATGCTTTAAACCATTCTTTGTCCATCGGTTTTCTTTTTTCCTTTTCTTTTCTCCTTTTTGACCCTTTTATGTATTTTATACTCTCTATTATTTGCCCTCCCTCCTCCGTCTTTTCTCTTAACTTTTTCATTTTCCCTCTCGGTTTGCATGTTAGTTGAATTAGTCTGTGCGTTTGTGTGCTCCTGCTCCCTGTGTGTTTGTCCGTCTGTTTTCTTTTCCAGGGCTACCTCAAGAAACAAGCCAGAGTACACAAGGTGGAGAGTCCCAAATATCACTACGAAGAGGAAAATAAAATAACCAAAGTCCCAACAAGAGGGACCAAGAGATACTATTCAAAAAACACTCTCTGAAAGGATAGGCCCTGGACAGTCAAAGAGTCTTCTTGGATACAGCAGCGCTCATAGGTGCAGAGAACATAACAGGTCATTAAAACTAACAAGAGCCAGAGAGCTAACTAAAATGACGAAATGAAAGAGCTCTCCTCCAAAGAAACTCCAAGAAGAAATGACAGCTAATGAACTGCTCAAAACAGATATCAGTAGCATAACTGAACAAGATTTTAGAATAATAATGGTAAAATTAATAACTGGGCTTGAAAAAAGCATAGGGGACATCAAAGAAACTATGGCTACAGACAGAATGGAAAATAAAAATAGGCATGAAGAATTAAAAAATGCAATAAGTGAGATACATAATAAATGAGAGGCCTCCAAAGCACGGCTTGAAGAGGCAGAAAGGAGAATAAGTGATTTAGAAGACACCATTATAGGGGCGCCCGGGTGGCGTAGTTGGTTAAGCGTCCGACTTTCGCTCGGGTCATGATCTC